>NW_010298793.1:10922-22496 GCF_000700745.2 Antrostomus carolinensis | reverse complement strand
AAAAAAAAAAAAAAAAAAAGAAAACAACAAACCTCACCTCTCAGATAAAACCCGTTGAACAGAAAAATCAGGACAGTACTAAGCTCTTCCCAATTGGGTGTGTAATAGGTATATAATCAGGGAATCTTATCTGCAAGGCAAAAATTCACTTTTTAATTCCTGACCTGCTTAGCCTTTTTTCAGCATTATGGATGGACTCTGCATTTGTATTCTTTTTCCATATCCTTCCTGAGGACTGTATACTTAACCAAAGCTTGCAAGTTCTCCAGCTCTCTAGGAGATGCCATTGGTCTTACTAAATTTTGCTGCTTCTTTGGTGCTTCTTCCCACCCACAATGCCTCCCCCCCGCCTCCACCCTACCCTGCTTTAAACACAGAAGAGTTTGACACATGTGAAACATTTAATTCTGAAACTGAGAACTCCAGCACTCCATGTTTATCCATGCTATCAAGTTTAATTACATATTTCTACCACTCCCATGATGAGAAGATCAGTGCACCAGGAAGCACTGTTAACTGACCTATGCTATCAGAGTTCAGATTAATAACACCCTTAACTCTGCTGTTCTTAATGCTGGATACCGTGCTTTGGTAACATCAATGACTCCCATTTCCTGTAGGTTCTTCCTTTCACCTTCAGGGTCTACTGCTCTCCCATTGCAGGGATTTAGGAGTTACCACAACAGTCAGAAACCACTGATAACAGAGTATCACTTAAAAATAAAAAGAAGAGAGACTTCAGCAAATAAAACTATTACCTCATTAAGCAATCTTACCACATTACATTTTCCTCCCCCCAGTTTTGGAAAAGAAAGAGGATATTTCTGTAATTTTGCCTACAATTTCTACAAACAGAACTAAACAACACAGACTTATCAGTGACCAGTTCAGTCCATGCCAACATCACCAGGTAGCACAGCTCAGTTAGAGCAGATTTGCAAGCCAAACAGATGGTGCTGAGGACTTGACACTTAAACTAAATACATTTCTGGTGGTGTTCTCTTCAGATTAGCTCTACTCTCCTACCGTGGACTGAGAGTCCAAAAGCAACCGGACCGCTTCTTCTGACTCAGCTTCATTCAGGAGTCTGGTTCATACAATCAGATTGCTCTACAATATGAATCAAGAGCATAGTAAATAGGTTCAAATGGCTGCTGCTGTGAACATATCCTTTCTAACACACTTGTTCAAAAATCTGTTTGAAAAGTCTTGCTTTGCTCTGAATTGTCACTGCTAGTGATACTTTTTTTGAGACTAAACAAGCAGAATTGTCTAATATAAACACTTAAAAAAAAAAACAAAACAAAAAGCAGCAGTGGCTTCTTCTTTCAGTCTGTCAAGGCAAAGTTAATGATTCTTCAGCTCAAACTGCAAGCCTAGTTATGCAATACTCCCACTCTAAACTCACTCCTATAATGGTGTGTTGGGTTGCGGGCAGTTTTCTGGTAGTGGGGGAAGGGCCACCTTGTGAGAGCAAAAGCTCCCCTGGCTCCAAGGTGGAGACCCCCCAGCCCAGGCTGGGCCAATGAGCACTAGAGAAACGCCTCTGTGAATCCATGTTTGTGAGGGGAAGGACTGTCCTGAAAAGAATTAGGTGGAGAGAACCTGGAAGAGAGGCCGTTGACCTAACAAAAGACAACCAGCAGCCTAAACAAAGGCCAGATGGACAGAGAGCTTCATTGCCAGAGAAAAGAGGATGAGTGGGGACAGAGGACCTTGAGACACCCAGTTCACCTGATGGAGGAGGAGAAGGCAAAGGAGATTCTGCAGCCCATGGAAGTTAAGTTCAACATGGAGCAGATACCCATGTGTAGGGCATGAAGGACTCCAGGCTGGAGCAGAGAAGTTGAGCAAGTGTGATAGAACTAGGACCCCGAGAGTCGCTTGCTGCCAGAGCAGTAGTGGAGCACCAGAGTGGGGGGTGAGTCTGCAGCCCATGGATGTCCCCATGCTGGAGCGGGGAGCTGAGCCCGAAGAGGTCTGTGACTCCATGGGAAGTTCGTGTTGGAACATCTTGTTCCTGGACTTCCATGCTGGGAACAGCAGCAGAGGTGAACTGACTGAACCCCCATTCCCTGTCCCCTGTACTGCTGGGGGGGAGAAGGTAGAGAAATTGGGAGCAAAGTGATTTGAGCCTGGGAAGAAGGGAGGGGTGGGGGAAGGTGTTGTAAGATGTGGTTGTTATGTCTCATTGCATTACTTAGATGAAATGGCAATGAATTAAATTGATTTTTCTTCCTCAAGTTGAGTCTGTTTTGCCTGTGACCATAACTGGTGAGTGAGCTTTCCCTGTCCTTCACCCTGATCCCGTGCCCGCCTCTGTTGTGTCTCCCATCCCTTCTCACCAGGTGGGAAGGGTGAGTGCAGGACCGCATGGTCCCACTGTGGGTCAAACCACCACAGAGATATAAAAATTCAGAGAACTGTAATCAGAAAAAGATGGTGTCCTAACAGAAAAAATACTCTCTCAGAGTGGCATTCTTCCACTGACAGACATTATAGCTTGTCACATCACCCTGTTAAAATACATTGGTGTTTGCTCAATCTCCTATACAGCCTAGTACGATAATTAATGAATATGTCTCTTTATTCAAAATCAGTATCATTTAACTTAATAAAATACTACCAAATTGCAAATCAGGTTTAGTAAAAGCCTTAAAGACAGAGTCCTAGAGGTTTAGATTTATGGAGATACAAATTTTTAGCTTCTAACAATTAGGCCTAGCCACTGCTCTCTTATGAAATTATTTATGATCATACTCCTCATCTCATCAGCCCAAGAAAGAAAATCCACATTCCCAAACTCTGAGCCAGTATCATATATTTGTGACTCCTCTGCTCTCACTGTGTTCTTGTCATACAGAGACAAGAAGCCTTCTAGTTGAGACTCCATAGACACGGCAAAAAAGCTCCCCTAGCTCCAAGTACTACCAGGATCCCAGTGATTAGCAAAAAAATCCCACCCCAAACCACACCCACAAAAAACTAATTGCTTTTGTGCTTATAGTGAAAGTCGTAACATGCATTCAGCAGCCAGGAAAGTATGTCACATTTCCTTTTCTCTAGTTAAAAAAAAAAACCAAACAAAAAAAACAACCCAGAGTGCCCTTCTCCCAGACACATGTCTTAAGAGATGAAAGGACTCTAATCACTGCAAAGCACTGAATGTGAACAATCTATAGAAGAGAACTTAACACAAGTCTGATGAAGTTGACAGATCGTCAAGAAAGTGAGTCTGTGCTAGAAAATTATTTAAATTGCAATCAAGATGAATTATGTCAGGTAACTTCCCCCAAAGGAGAAAGAATTGATGTATATGTTTTTTCTATGCATGTGTATATAGATATATATATGCTCAACAAGTTTCAGTTATACAAATCCAACTGATGTGATTTGTTTGCAGCTTCAAGTGACAAAAACATCAAGTCTACCAACCAGAGCGGTAGAGTTAACCTTCTTCATTAAAGAAGGTTTAGAAGACTGCGTCAGTTAGTTATGAGATGTATAGACAAACAGCTTTTAAAGCTTCGTATTCTCTCATATACACAAAGCAAGCCTGTCTGGAGAGACTACATTCCAGTAGCACCACATAAACAACGATTCTTTGCTCTGTTGGGACAAGCAAAAGAGCCTGAGGCCTTTCAGCAGAATTGTTCTTTTGGTTCTAGTTGAAGAACCTGTTTCTAGTGTTCTTCAATCTCTTCTCCTCCTTGAAAGCTTGATAAATTTGGTACTGTGCCAAGCAGCAAAGTCTGCTGTTGATTCATGGTGTTCCTGTGCTAGTGCTATACTTGAGCATAGACTCCACTTTGTTTTTATTCTCTGCTTAAGTTGTGCACTGCAGAACACCTAACAAGGAGTTTTTTGGGCACATCGCTTTTCTCATCCGTCAGAAGTATCAGACAGTTCAGCTCACCAAAAAAGTAACCCCATGCTTGCTTGTGAAGTGTGCCATCACAACCTAATTATCTGCTACAGTTAAGACTATGATCACCCTCAAGCTTTTCCAGATCCTTCATAGTTGTACACAGCTGTGTTGTGGGATCACCCAGTTACAGCTATTATTGAGCTATGCTATGTACAGTCTCTCTATACAAAAGCATGTTGTAGTCATCTTAATGCAGTTCAGAGTTTTCCAAAATCACTATTTGCATGTTCTACACAAGAAAATATGAAAGATACTAAACTGTAGAGAAAACACAGAAAGAAAAGATATTTCAGAAATGCACACAGGATTTTGATTTATCCTTGTCTTGCACCTGTGACACTTAAGGTACACAAAATTGAAATAGAACAAGCATTTTCTTAACCTTGTTATCCCTTAAAATGAGAGATTTTTATGAACTGATCTTAACAACAAAAGAAAAAAACATACACCACCATGGAGAAAGCAAGTCAGAAGGCTACCAGATACAGTTACATCTCCTAAAATAGGAGCCTTAAGTTTTGCTATTTAAAAAAGGGTGCAGACATCCAAGCAACCAGACCTTTCATGACTGCCCTGTGGTTTTGTAACTTTTTGTCATGCTAAGATGAAACACAATTCTACAGGCGAACTCAAACAAATTTTTAGAGGCCTGCTCATAAAGCGCATAACAGCATTCTCCTAAAATTAGTTCCACATTAGAAAGACAGAGATTTCACCTAAAGTGAGACTTTTCCCATCCCCTCACCCCCATTCACCACACACATGCTGGCTACACACTCACATTCTGCACTTCATTACTTACCTGAAACAGCATCATAGAACTGCTCTTCACTGATGATGCTGAGAGGCGGAGATCCCTTAACCAGAGACTGCTCTAGTTCATGGTGTTCGGTAGCTAGCGTCTCTAATGCTTCTGACAAGATCTTGTTTTTCTCCTGCTCATGCTCCAGTTTCAAATTCCTCACCTATAAGTAGATACATGTATGAATAAAATCTCATGTCTCTGAAGAATGTGTAGCTGGAAGCTATTCAGAAAATAGACCCTAAATAACTGGCAAACAGCTGGAACTAAAGCCACATGGATTAATGAGAATATTACAGTATTTTTGTGATGACAATAAGGGTGTTACTCAGCATTTTCAGTAATTGAAAAATCTGACAGTCTAATTCACAATTCCATGAGTTAATACAAGCCAGATAACTATAAAACTTAAAACTGAGGGGAAATACTTACAACTCTACTTGGATGACCTTAGTTATTTAGTGATCCGTTTCTACACGCACCAAGCTCCTTGTACTAGTCTGCTCTAATTTGGGCCAAGGAGCATCATCTAAATTGAATTACAGAGCAAATGTGAATGTCAGCTACAAATAAATGCAACTGAACTACAAGCCGAAAACATTTAACCCTGAGGATTACAGAAGGAGGTTAAAAAAAAAGAGATCCCTCTACTAACTGATTTAACATCACCATAAACAGCCTTCCCTCCTCACTTCCAATACAGTTTACAGAGGAGCCAGAAGCTGACAAAGAAGCCCAGCCACCAGATGGTGGACTTTTTTTTTTTTTTTTTTTAAAGCCCACACATGCAATTGGCTCCAAAAAGGATGATGTTATTAACGTTTTGAGTCCAGGACTAGTAACAGGAGAGCAACATATCCTTCCTATTTCCTCCTCATTTTTTGTGCCGGTGCTTTCCCGCCTCATCTTTCTGCCAGAGGAGGCAAGAGGGCTGTAGCTGAAGGCTCAGGAAGCGCCTCTTCTCCCAGCCCAGCAAGGCTTCAATGGGCTACTTCTCCTTCCCTAAACCATTGACTCTGTTCCTTTCTCCCTTCCAGTCCCTTTTTAAAAGCATCCCCAAAGCCTGCCTTGTCCTCTAATTTACCCTCAAGGGTCAGTTTACAACGCTAATTTCCCCTCCACTAAAAACATGCGAGGACATGACAATTAATCTCTTGGAACAGTTAAAGAGACAATTACACACTTTTCTAAGCAACTTTATATACATGTACCAACATTACCTTTCTGAACCTAATTTAAGAACTGTTCATATGTCCTATCCGCTTACATTTTACATTAAAGCTTTATTTTGGAGGCTTCAGCCCCCTCAATTACAACAATCACGCAAATAGCAGATTCAGAGTTGGGCACAAATGAGGGGGTGTAAATTTAAGGGCTAGAAAGGAGATATTAAAGTGAATTTGCCACTTGCTAGAGGAGAGTTTCTACACTGGTAGACACATATCCTCTGGAGAAAGATTTATGGAAGAAATTTTCACCTCCTCAGTTGTGCCAAATACTAAATCAGCTGGTTTGGCTGCCAGGCTGTGAGTGTAAAGGGGCAATCCAACTAAATGATAATTAAAAGAGTATAAAATTTGGTTGCTTATTGAAAGTAATAAAACCAGTAAGTCATTTACTGTCTAATATATTAGTTTTACCCTGAACAAAATGAAAAAAGTCTGGACTAGTTACTGTCACGTTCATTTAGAGTTCACTCTGACAGTCCCAACGAAGCCAATTACTGCAATGTTTCATACAAATCAAACATGCCACTGCAAAAGATCTGTTATTAAGCAATTTCTGCAGGGGTTACATTTTGTATGCTATCAAATAGTTAAGGAACTGCCCATTTAGAGAAATAGCATCAGTATTTCACTCTCCTGAGAGAGGGAGGGCAGAGGACTGAAAATAAAATGGTACTCTTCATTCTTATTAAACAGCAAAGTAAAACCATCTATTAAAATGCTATTTGCAATTTTTTTTGCAGTATTGAATTAGATACCTTTAGGCTCTCACATTTTGTTTGGATAAATGATCTGATTTAAATCTTTACCTAAAACTTAAGTTTTAATGTTATTTAATAGCAAATTGAAAGAAAGTTCAAATGTATCTAAAAAAATTCAGATGAACCTTTTTTGGGTATTTGCATCCTCTAAAAGCACATTAGTGTGAATAAACCTGCAACAACAGATACAGGATTAAGACACCACACCTCCCCCCCCCAAAAAAAAAAATCTTTGATTGACTTTGATTGACTTCCTCTGCCCTGTCATAATATAGATCTATTTAGAATTACAGAAGGTGTAGTAAAAATAAATTCCCATTTTGGAAAATAAATAGCCAGCTTTACAGTAAGGTTCACTTTTCTGTGTACTTCTAGGCTTCCTAGCTGCCAAAAACCTACCAGTACAGCAATTACACACGACTAGTAGGTAACAAAAAAAACCCCCAAAAAACCAAACAAACCACCTTTTAATCTGTTACATAAGCAGCATAACACTAGCCAGAAGCTAAGGAAAAAATAAGACATGTTTAAGAGTTTGTTGCTTGTAACCTTTGGGATGTTCATTAATATCTCAATGAACTGGCTTTAAAGCAATCTTAATTGAGTACTTGGGACCTGGAGATGAAAGTCCAACATAAGTCTTTTTTCAACAGTACTGATCTTGTGGGATGGACACACACATTTAGAGAGCCGAGAGGTGACCCTATGAACCTCTACAGCCTAGTACACAGTGAAGGGTAAGAGTTTATACCAGCAGCTCTTTGGAGGTAGTGGCCTGGACATACTGTCTGTAACTACAGTATGTCCTTAAGTACTAAAACAGTTCTGCAGTGTCAATGTGAGAACCAAAAAAAAAAAAAAAAAACCAAACCTGTTCTACTACCATTATTTAACTGATTTAACCTGTAGAAAAGCAATGCTTGCAAAGATAGAGCTAGAACAACCTTTGTGTACTCTACTTAAAAATACAGGTATCACTGGAGAAAATCTTGTTTGAAATAAGCATACTTTTTATTTTTAAAAACAGAGCAGCTTTAAGCAATACCACCATTTTTAAACCTTCTCTTTCATTATTGAGAAGATACATCTCCTAAAACCTTCTTGCAGTAATTTCACTGTAAAGGCAGGATGGTTTTGTTGTGTGGGATGGGTTTTTGTTTTGTTTTTTCCAGAACCACATACTCCATTCTTTCAAGCTTAACAAGAAATACACAGGCAGATTGGCACTATTTTGAAAGCATAAGTTTATTATTGAACAACATAATTCACCAACTGAGTAATAGGTTTTTCACAAAATGTAAGCAGTAGATTGCTGTTATGCATAATTTTGCCATACTCTATTTTTCATTCACAAGACTTGGTCAAGTTCTGAGGTGAATTATTCTAGTCTTCCTGGCTACTCTGCCCTATTTTTTTGAGGTAAAACTTTGGGAAAAGGGATAAAGCTGAAGTGTATTCTTCCCCATCCTGTCTTCTTCAGTGCCCCAACACAAAAACAACTATAAGATTACAGAAGGAATCTCCAGACTAGTTTTAAAAATGCTTATTTAACACAAAGGCTTTTGGATTTATATATAAAGCAGGGAGATGAGCATAAACCAATGAAGAATATATCCACTTCCAGAAGTATACACATTCCAGTCTACTAAAGTGGACACAAATGGACCAATATTTTTCAGCGGAATACCATCTGACTTTGTGAAGCTGCCTTAGCTGACTACTGCACTATTTTACCCAGTTATACAAATGTTTATATAAGGTAGTAAGTATCACACTAAAATGATGCAGGTATCAGTATATACACAGCTCTGGAAACCCAGGCTGAGCATACCCCAGAACATATCAGAAGAGACATTTTATAGACAGCCTGAGTAAGGCACAGCTTGTGATACAGCTGTGGTTTCTGCACCTTCAGTAGTGGTGCCTGCGCCAAGAAAGAGACAGATGGCAATTCACATCGTACTGAGTTCAGCTCCTCATCCTCCAGCTATGGAACGGCTGTCACCTTTTTGATCTCTGCTACTGGTCCCTGCAATGCCAGTGCCACCATCAGTGTTATAAGCTTTCCAATGAGTTTCACAGGGACAGTGGCACAGAACACTCTAGCAAGCCTGGCATGAGGCCAGCTAAGACCCCAGTTTTCAACTGGTCAGGCTTCCCACCTTACCCTTGTCAGGAGCTATTCTGCACAAGATCAATTATAGTTATCAATAAAGTCAGGATTGAGCATCCACTGTTAGACAATGACAGTTAAGATCAGTCTTGTTTTCATCTCTAAAGAGATTATTATAGTGAAACTTCAAATTTATAGTTGCTGATGGAAACTGTCTAGCTTTGTCTAGCAGAAAAACAATCATTAACCTTACAGCTACAAGCTGCTACACTGACACAGAACCACCAAGACTTCAGTATCTAGGTCAGTACAACAATTTATTTAAAAAACCCAAATAAATGACAAACAACCCAAAACTTCTCCAGCTGAAGAGGTTTGATATCCAAGTTCTGGAAACTGGTTTCACTTCTGGTTGAACTGAATGTGAATCTGCTTCCAACATCTTCCCATAAATATCTGGGTCCTTCAGGCTGTAAGCACTGAATTGTGAGTTTAAATAGTAGAATTAAGTTATTTTAGCGGTCAGAACTCTTATCTATTTTATTTTTTTCTTTAGAGGAAAGCAACAAGCTATTTGCAGACACTTCTGTTGTCTTTCCATGCTATTAGAAATCCTGCTAAGCACAGAAGTATGTTTAAAAGTTAACTCCTTTGTTCCATATTACTAGCAGAAAGTTCATGTGCCTATTTCAAGATATCAAAAAGCTTACGTGTGCATAACAAACACCAGTCTTTCCTTTCTGTACCCTCATCTTCCATGAGGTAGGTGGGAGACTAGGAACATGCACTAAACCACTTTTTTTTCTTTTTCTTTTTTTAAAGCCTGAAATCTTGAACTATATTGGCACAGCCCATAACCAAGGCTTCTCTGTCTATCCTGAAGACATCTCAGTACAATACACAAAATACTTGCTTTGTTTGGTGCTGGATGCTTTTAATTTAAATTGATGCCCAACAACAGTGGCACTTTTGTGGGGTAGGAAAGGGTCACACCACTGAATGGCCAGCTAATACATTATCATCTCAGCAACATGCTATTGCAGCTGCAAGTAAACCCTAAAAACAAGCACATAGCAAGCAAGGCAGAGAACAAATACAGACACTTCAACAATATGTACAGCTACCTGCCTTTAACACTGGAATAGTAAATTAAAAGACAGCATACCTTAGCTCTAGGTTTTCCTGGACTGAGAGAGAGAAAAGACAGACTTCACAACACTGTACTATTATTTAGTTGGATTTTACTTTCAAAAGCACTCAACTTCAGTGTTAGGAATAAGAATGCCCAGAATATGCAGATTTTTGAGTTGTGTAGGAAGGAAGAACTACCTCTTTCACATAGCAACCACCAGGGGATCTGAAGCCAGACTCTGCCGGATTGTCAGTATCACTGCGTACTAATTCTGCTCTGCACGAAGCAGAGTGCAGGAAAACAGCCTATGACACTGCCTCACCAATGTCACAGACTACTCTGAAGTGGAGTTCTGGTTTTCAAAATGAACAGCTTTGTCCAACTGCCACAGAAATTCCATCATCCAAAAAACATCACTGCTTATGGGACATTTGCCATGAAGTACAGACACAAGGTGCAAATTTTCAGTAGCAAGCTAAGGGACAGTCAAACACCTGGCTGGATATTAACATATAATGAAGGAATTAGAAAAACAATGCTATAGTAGAACTGACAGTTTTCAGTGTCAGTTCTATAGTAGAACTGACAGTTTTCTGTGGACATCTCGATGTTATAAATGTAATCCTACTTTCTGTAATTAAGTAAATAACAATCAAACCTGTCATTTGTTTCACACTACATCTATTTATATGAAACTGTTAGTTTCCAACAGGACACACTACCTGAAAGACAGAACCTACAAAGCTCTGTTGCAACACATTACACCATGGAAAACTACTTACAGGAAGCACTAGGAACCCAAAGTGAAGGATTCTTTCCCTTCTGCAATCTTCATAGCAAATAAAAGCCCCTATAATAAAATCTGAGGCTCGGTACAAATCACAACGTCAATGCAGAGGGTTTGATATGTACACTGTTTGTCTATTCTAACAGACAAGCTCACACAGTTGCAATGCTGCTGTTAGTACAATGCAGTCCCTATTGCTAGCGTCTCCTTGCATAAGATGGTTCTTTGTGATGACCAGTTTAAACTAGTGCTGAGTAAATCTGTTATTCTTTTACATTTAATGTAGAGGGAAAACTACATAGATTTGAGAAGAGTCAAGTCTGCCTCCATGTCTTGAACAGAGTCTGCCTTTTCATTTCTTCATGGAAGAAATGTAGAGACATTTAATATCTTCCCCAAGGCATGTTTGTTTAGAAATGGAACAGTTCTATATATTTTGTTAGCTAACTTTGAAGTATGCCACTGCAGCACTAATTCTACAGGATAAGCTTCTATGAAAAAAGTGTCTTCAGATTTTCTGCTACTTAGAGGAGGACTAAGTTGTTGCATAAGCTGCACCTGAAGTGAAAACTGAAGTCAGCTGCTCTCATGTGGAGTTCTCATAGTTCTAACCACATCTGAGCTTCAATAGAGGACGTTTTCCGGAAAGAAAATCAATTTTTAAAAAGGTTTGATTTTTGCCTCTACTTATGGGATTTAACTCTGGCTAAGCACACATTAGTATATGATATGAGTAGGTATAATCCTGCTTTTCTGCTAACCCTCCCACCTTCCACCCCCAAAAAACTGGAACAGTTTTAGTTCTAGTAGGTTTCTTTGGAAGCA
>NW_010298793.1:7266-10892 GCF_000700745.2 Antrostomus carolinensis | reverse complement strand
GAGTGCTTTATGAATACTCCCTTGACACATCATAAAACTGCAAGTGTGACAGCTCACATTAAAGCAAAAACAAAGTGTTCCCAAACAGATGCAATCAGCTTCATGAGCACATCCATAGATTCCTAAAGTCCTAAAACATGTAAATATTTTATACAAAACTTCTGGGATTTCTTATCTGTTTACACATAGGCCTTTCCAGAGAGTCCCTCTGCTGACTCACCACTCCCCATCAACCACCAGGAACTAGTGACAAACATTTGCTATCTTAATATATATTAAGGCCTTGTATCATAACTCTTCATCTGCTGGAGTAAACTTGCTCTTGTAAACATCATCATAGCCTTGGCTCACTCCAAGGATACAGAGGACTGATCCAAAAACTTCACGCTTGATTTCAACCATTGTTTCTTGCTTAGGTTTTTTCTCTCTCTGTGCTGTAAGTTTCCCATATACCTGGCTTCATAGACCTATGAGAACTCAAGTTAAAAATATAGATAGATAGCACTTGCCAGTAACTTGAAGTACTGCTAGTGCAACTACTAAAATGCAAAACAAGATGTGATCAGTTAATCAAGGAGGTAAGCTGAGCTCACTGATGATAGGTAAAGGGTTACTTACTGTATCAGAGGACAGCATCAGTCTTCATCTCAGAAGTCTGGCCAGCTGACTCTATAGCTACAGCATCAGAGTACCAGATCTTACCAAGATCATCAAATTCAAAAGAGAAAAAAAAGCCTTAGAAGGCTAACATAATATTTTGCTTTCTTTTAGACCCATATACAAGAAACATCACCAATAAAGTTCCTTTTTGTACAAAGGTTGAAAGAACACCCACACACAAGCAAACCTCATAACAATTTGAAGTCCTGGTAATCTATTCACTTACATCTCAACTCAAAGCCTACAGAAGAAATCAAAGGCTTTGTAAATCAAGTCATAAGACTTTGCCTCAATCATTCCCCAGATCAGCACAAGGATTCACTGTTAGTCAGCTGCAAATGGTTCACCTCAAAAGTTCAAGAGGAGGAATTTAGCAGGGCTGATTTGGAAAGGCTACATTTCAGTCTTCTGAGTATAACCCTATATTTGATTTATTAAAGTAATGAAATTCTGCTAATAAAAGAAAGATATAATCACAAAACTTAAGAGACAGTGGAACCACTGCTATAAGCAAGAGTCAAGCTATCATCCACACAGAAGAAACTCAGATTTTGGCAGGATCATGTCAACACAGACAGAAACCAAGGCAGTAAGAGAACTGTTATTCAAGAGAAGAGCCGGAGATGCTGAGAGCAGTCAGCACCCTTCTTCCGACACACAAGTCTACTATAAAAATTCATAATTCAAGACTGCCTGGATTAACGGTTTCTGGACTACCCATGTGCTAGGGACAAAGACTGTTTGCCTCCCACCGTTCCCTCCTAAGACACTGACATTTCATCCCTTAACATGGAGCTCACTGCCTTCCTTCCCCTATCCTGCTTCCACATTTGGCTATGTCAAAGTTTGTTTATTCAAAGAGCAGAGAATGTCACAGTTCTGAGCCAAGAACCTATCTAGTAGCACAAGAACAAACTGCACAGACTTCATTTCTGATTGCAGCTTAGAAGGATGGCTTTGGCTGAAAAGCTTGGGTTTAAGATTTTCTGACAGAGAAACTGCTTTCTTCAAAATATTTCTGGCTGAGACTTAACAGAGTTTTCTGGTTTGTTTCTAAAGTGAAACTTAATGGTAATTCTAAGTCTTCCTCTCAGAAGTATTTGTTTTTTACATTTCACTTAGACAATTTAACTGCAAACTGACAAATCTCATGAAGTCTAGTTAGGTCTGAGAGCTAAAGAAGTTGCCAGTTTCCAGAGTGCATTCTGTCCCTACTCATGTTCCAGTATTATAATGATGATTAGTCAAGTATCAAGAATTCAAACAAAAAGCCTTCTGATTTTGTAATTTTCTGTTAAGTATTGTTTCTATTCTGAGAAAACCTGAAATTAAATATGGCTGCTATTCACGTTTGCCAACAGCTTATGCCAAAACAAGCTGGGACTGAATGACATCAGCAGTGACGTACACATTTGGGAAGCTTGTTTCAAGTTGCAGAGCTACAAGATTACCAGAAGAGAACCACACCCCAAGAATATTTGGCTGCCTGAGTGAGATTAAGCATCTATTTCCTCTGAGGCATATGCCACAAGTAACCTTACCCAAACTAAGGGTCTCATCCAAGCCAATCAATTATGCTGATACCAACAGGACCAGAACAGTATATTCCTGCATGTTTTCCGGTCTGGTAGGGACTTATTATTTGTATCTTTCGGCCCTGGGAGACTCTGGCTATCTTTGAAGTTTGCTAGTTTCACAGAGACCAGACTTTAAGATGTAAAGGTTCTTAAGAATACACACAGGAAACATTTCCTTTTTATTCTTAAGAACTGTTTTGAAAATAGATCTTAAGGCAGTTTTGATCTAACTACTTCCCTTAAGTACTTTTTGGTATACACCACTGACTACTTTGATCAACCCCTTTGTATGCTCTCCCCTACACTTCTTCCCAGTTGGATCACACAGAACATGTGTATTAATGTTTTCTCTTCTGAAGCAACTATCATGTTTTTGCTATGTTTTTGTTGGCTCTTACTGGCTTGCTAGTACTGCTACACAACTGGACACGTTGTTGACTCAGAGTTAAACCAGCTTCCTATTAAAAAATTAACACTTCTGAAGCTGGTCGTTTGTTCTGCAAGCTCTGCATTGGGAATCTTGTTAATTATTTCTGAAGAGTAACTGTCAGGTTTTTTTAAAAAGCAATTCCAAAACAAACATGCATGCTGTACGGTTCTGCATTTATGAAAAACTCAGAAGTCTTATTTCCTAGTTTTTATTTCATTTTGGATGCTAACCAAACTAGTTAAAAATGAAAAGAGTTGAACTCCAACACAGGCCAGAAGTCAATGGTGAGTTTCACAACACAGTGCTGGAGTTCTGATCTCCACATGAAATCCACTTTGGAAAGCATTCTCATTTTCTATAGTCAAGAACAGGCTCTTCTCAACTTTCCAATATTAAAGAATCCAACTTTGTAGATACATAAAAATGCAGAAATCCCAATTGTACTTCAGATTTTAAAAGGACTTGCAGCATTAAGAAGTTTGTCTCTTCTTAGGGACAATTTTCCTCTGAGACTTTTTCTGTCCTTACCCTCAAGCAGGCAACAGCCAGCAGACATCAACAAGGCCCTGGGGAGGCTGATGAGACATTTCCTGAAATCAGAGTATGTTGTACAGAAGTTTATCCAGCAGTAAGGGCAGACACATAACTGCTTTGGGCTACGGAAATCCAAATTGAAAGTTCACCACCTTAGATCAAATTAGCAAAAGTATATTTGCATATTGAAAATTAAAGCTGAAATATCACCTCCTAGTTCTTATTTTTGTTAGAAATCATTGCTAGAGTCTAAAACCACCATGATTATCCCAAAATATGATCCCTACTGATATATTAACGAGGAGACACTATAGAACACCACCACTGCCATGCAGAACAGCTAGATAATCCAAACATTGTCACTCAGTGAAACGGATCTTCTCTCCTTGTGAATGATCTCAAAACACTTTTGCCTTTTTCTGGTG
>NW_010298793.1:0-7221 GCF_000700745.2 Antrostomus carolinensis | reverse complement strand
GCCCCCCCCCCCCGTGTTTTGGTGTTTGGTTTTTTTGTTTGTTTGGTTTTTTAAAGTGTCTTGCAAGAATTCAGTTATTCCTTGCTACACAGGTACTTCTTGTGCAAAAAGTAACTAAATATTAATTCAGTAGATAAACCAAGCCTGCTTCTCTCATAGATACATACTTAACACTGTAGCAAAGCTATTTACTGATAAATCATCTATTTATTACTCTCCAATATACAATCCAGTAGCATCTACAGTTCAGAGGAAGAAGTAGCCTCAGCTTAAACTGCTGTAAGTAAGCTCTTTTACAATCTCCAATAAAAACCACTGGCTGCTAGAATAAAACTAGAAGTGAGAGTTCACAGAAGTCTAAGGAACACCAAGAGTTCTCCCCACTTCAAGATGAAGAAGAATCTGACAGCCTAGAGTGACACATCGCTTTTTAGATTCAATAAATTGTATGCGGGAGCAAAGACAATAGTAAAAAAACCACTGACCATAAGTTATCAAGTTCCTTGAAATTGTCTAAAACTACTGTACTGGGCAGCCTCATAAGTAGTGTGTGGATGTCCGAGTGCTGTTCAGGCTAGAGAGGAAAAGGCTCAGGCGGGATGTCAATCTATGTAAACACCTGAAGGGAGGCTGCAAAGGGAACAGAGCCAGGCTCCTCTCAGTGGTACCCACTGACACAACAAGAGGCAACAAGCACAAGCTGAAACACAAGAGATTCCCTCCAAACATCAAGAAACATTTTTTTTTTTTTTTACCATGAAGGTCACTGAGCACTGGCACAAGTTGCCCAGAGACACTATGTAGCCTCCATCCTTGAGGATACTCAAAAGCTGTCTGGACATGGTGCTGGGCAACTGGCTCTATGTAGCCCTGCCTGAGCAAGAGGTTTGGACCAGAGGACCTCCAGGGGTTCCTTCCAACTTCAACCATTTTGTTGTTCTGTGGGATTAGAGTTTAGCCCTTAGCTTGAAATGTGGCTTCAGAGCTGGAGGAGATACAGGTCAGACAAAACTAGATTTCTGCTGTCCACAGGCACAGATGCAACTGTCTAAGGTTGCAAGCTCTCTTAAAGGCTCAGCCAGCTCATTTTCACCTCAATTTGATTTGTCTGACCTTGCAGCAAGGTGTTTCACTGGAACCACAAACAATCCAATTTGCATGCACAGCACAGAATACTTCCATAATTAATAATCATGTTGACATGTCCAGAAAAGTGTAAACTACTGACATATATGGATTACCACATTACCTAGAGGAGCTATACCATTATCCTGACAATTTAAGCCTATTCCTGACCACAATGACAGAATCCCCATGTATGAGTCTGCCCCCTTAGTTCACATCCATCAGTTCAAACCCTCCAATGCTTTTCTGCTACAGCAGACCTGCACAAGGCCCTGGACAATTAAACAGAATGTTTCCAGACAAGGTGAGAGTGGTTTTGTTCCCCTGCCCTTTCTCCTACCATAGCTCTTGACTCAAAAAAAGGACGAGCAATAGCGACACTATTAAATTTCAAGATTAATAGGAAGCTGTAATTCTATTCAAGGGTCAAACAACATATCTAAGTGAGCTTACATTGTGGAAGCAGTGTACCTTTGGCAGCACAAAACTCTCCAAAGCAGATGAAGAAGTTAACAGTCTGCTTCTGTGGCTGAATTGTTCTACTTCTAAGCTAGATTAACCTATCTTATTTTGGGTTACATTATGAAGTACACTGCAGACTTCCTTCAAATAGGCATGTTTTAAAGCCATTCTCAAAGTTTCCTAGTGTACCTACAGATCCAAGAGTTACTGCATTGATGTCCAAGTTTTAACACTAATAATGTAGCAGTGACGAGTACAAGAGGAGGGAAAACATTCAAAAGCACTGACAGAGACCACATTTACCTTACAAACAGCTTAACATGAAGCTATGCAAGTAAAGTAAGCACATCATAGTTGTCACTCTGAAATACATTCTATAAAGACAAGATATTCAGATAAGGGCTATCCTTACATCAAAGCTAGACACCCTCTTATACTGGACTCTTCAGGATATTCACAACAAATAGATACACTTCATTTGTAAGAGGCCCTCTACCTTACCACTCCTTTGCAGCAACATTCAGATCAGCTCTTTACTCTAAACAGAGCATGGTTTGCTTTGTGTGTGTTTACCAACTACCCTTATAGGACAGCATAGGCCTGCATTTCCCATTGGTACATAACACTGAACACATTTATTTTTGAAGTATATCACCGATTCATTTAAAAGAGAGTGATGTCAAGAACAATACAAGCCCTCTGAAGGAAGAGATTACTAACATTCCTTGATGGCTGGGCCTGGCATGTACCTTCAAGGAAAACTATAACACTAGTCATTTATTTTCAGTACATAAATACTTTCTAAGCACATTTCATTTACCAGTTCTAGTGATAACCTTGGTGACTCAGCATTATAGAAACGCATTTCCTCACTGGACAGCACAGCAAGCAGAGATAATACACTTCTGAATATTAATATTAAAACCAAAGAAGCTTTTTAAACTCACTGGCAGTCTGGGAGAGACAGAGAGGCCAACAAGTACATGTTTGGTTCATAAGATTAAAAAAATCAGATAAGAGGTCAAATTCCACAATGGCTTACCTCTGTTATAAAAACAGTATCAGCTCTGAAGAGTCATTGAATAAAAAAGTGAAAAAAGCTGCTTCAGTTGAGAAGCCATGATTGTGGCCAGGTAAAGTAAAAGAAAAAAGACAACACACCCTCTCCCACACACTAGTATTGTCTATATGGGAGAACACTGATTTTATTCTTCATAGCTACAAGACCCTTACATTTCATGGAACCAGAAGTGACTAAAATACACCAACTGAAAACATAGCAAAGAACAGCAGAGAAGTTTAGACTCAGTCAACCTCCTTTATTCAAGGAAAGGCTACACAATTGCACATGGACAGCCTACTAGGCTATAAGGTAAGAGATCTAAAAACATCACTCACATTTAAGGAGACCAAATAAAACATACCAAAAATCCCACCACTTAAGTGAACTTAAAATGATTTGACAACAGTTAAGTGACATGAAGCCTTAAGTTACTTATGCTACTCAGAGACAATGCCTTTAAAACAGCCTCATGCAAACCACATGAGTAATCAAAAGTTAAATATCATATCTCCCTCAAAAGCACATGTTAATATCCAGTACTGGACAGGCTACATGAAATTAATTTTTCATATGTATAGAAATAATTTTCATTATTATTATTCTAAGAAACTAGCTTTTGTCAGCTTTACAAAGAAAAAGTCATTATAAAAACTCTAAGCTTCAAGTAAGAAAGGTTAAGGAGAACATATTTTGACAGAATTAGTAAACGTGTGTGACCACAGTCACCCAGTTCAGTATTCTGCTGTTTTATGCAGCTGAGAGACAAAACCAGACCACTCAGCCAGACCGACGTTACTGTCAATTATCTCACATACTTGCACACACAGTTAACAAGTATGGTGCTATGCACAGAGGTTCAGCCTTAAATCCTATTTTTCTGTTGCTTCATTTTTTCCTGAAGTGTTACCAGGGCTTAGGGGACAATACACTGGCTAGGAGCTTGCAAGTTTTAGAACTCTGCTGCTCATCCATTCTTCCAAAACACATCAGATACATCTTAAGCCAGAACACTGAAAACAAGCTGATCAGCTTTACATGCCATTATGAAATCACAGTGAAACTAGAAGGATAGAAGCGTCCACCCTTCTCACTCCACTTTGTTTTCCAAGTATGACGGAGAGAAAAACAAACAATATCCTCACAGAAGTTGTGAAAACATAGAAATAAAATTTTCTTATGTATTTATTTTTTGTTCCTCTCTATCAGCTTACACAGAGACAAGACCACAATTTTTCAAACACATTCACAGGAAACAGGATTGCTAATTCCTACTTTAGAAGCTTACTATTTCAAATACTATCCTATTAAACTTGACTGCTGATTGATATTTCTTCCCTGCAGCCTCAGCCAAGCCCCTTTTCTCCATGTTTTTGCATTTAAAAAAAAATAAAATCCCCAAACAAGTCGTAGACAAGAGCTCAGAAGTAAAACTCAAGAGTGGAAGCTGCAGAAGCCCAGTGAGACGGGGTCTCATTTCAAACCAATTGTGTTTTTACACATCTTTCCCCAGAGACCTTAACACATTCCAAGATAGTTGACACAAGGTTGCTTAACAACTGCTAAGAAAACAAACCAACAAGACCCCCAAAAAACCCATAAAATCAAACCTACAAGCCAAGCTTTGAAAAAGCACTAATCCACTCTGGAGAGCTCAAGAACAGATTAGCAGTGTGCTTTGAGCTGGGCAACGCAGTACCAAGTGGAGAATGCCTTGAGACAAGTTGTGTGACCAGCTTTCACCCAGGCTTGTACAGCTACAAATCAGCAAGAATTTCCCTGTCACTAGAAATTAGTATGTCACTTTGGCAATAGATTATATTCAAACATATCACCAGCTACAAGGAAAAATGTTAACTTTTGAAGTGCACACTCTTAAGGAAAAAACAAAGTTGGGACCCTGTTGTACCACAAAGACCATTCACCTTTTGCCCTATAGTAACACCCGGGCATCTTCCTGTCAGCCAGAACCATCTGCCACCCAGAAGCCTTCTGTATACAGCATTTGACCAAGGATATTAACTGCTTCAAAATGTAAGCATTTTGTCAACACAGGTAATATCCTTTTATAAAATAAAAGGAGTGATATTTATGTACCTTTTCCCTGAATGGAGTCCCAGTATTTGTTATTTTAACAAGCTTCTGTCTGGGCTGCTGCTTAGCTTCTCTGCCCACTGTAGTGATCTATTCAGTCTTGGCTGCTCTAGGAAAGTCTCTGAAAAAAGTTATGTTCTTTAACTCCCCTATCTCCTACATACTTTGGACTCATTTGCACTGCTTCACATAATACCGATAAGGACACTGTCTTCACAGACCTCTAGGTAGCTTTCTGTCTTCAAGGCTGCAGTACAGTGGCAGAGAGAAAATGCTTACAGAGGAAGAATGCTATGCTATCCACAAACATTTCTCTATCAATTTCCTCTGATTTGAATATCATCTCTAGAGCTTTAGCACAGGTGAAAGACATATGTACATACAGCACCCAAAAATGAGTACAGCAAGAATCACCAAGGCATGACTAGAACTGCTGACACTGTAGCAAAAGACACAACCTGCTAAACAACTTTCCTGTCAGTAGCTTTGTTCTCTTTTATGCCATGTCTATACATCATTCCACAACATGCTATATTCCATGCTTTTCTGCATAAGGGAAAAATACTAATCTACCTGGGCACCTGCTTAAGCACAGAGAACCTTCCAATTAATGTGTCACTTTCAAAGAAGATTCAAGCTGCACTAGGTATTTCTAGTGCATTTCTACTCATTTAGAGGGGAGGAGAAGAAACAGGGTCAAGTCAGCTAGAGACTCATACAGTCAATAAAGATTTTCTTGATGCAGACACACCTTGAGTCTCTCAACACCAGACAACTCTCGCTGCACTCAGTGCAACTGTCAAATGCCTGAGAACTGCTTTTCTCCTTTCCCCAAGTTTACAAGCTGAAGAGCGTTTCAGTTGTCTGGGGTGCTGCATATATGCCTGAGGTCTTGCCTTGATTGCCACTACTTTCAGCAAGAGTGACACAACAGAACAGACAACAGAATTGCTCTGTTGTGCTCCAGTGACTGAAATGAAGAAAAAAGAAAAAATAGGGCCATCACTTGTTTCTAAGCATAAGTAGGAAAAAAAAAAAAGCAGAGAAACACAGGCACTGATTTAATGACTTGAGCAGCTAAGGACTCTGCAGTTCTAGGTCTAGTACAAGAGTCAGCCAAGACATGATCCCCTAACCAGCCCTAACTGACAAATCATGAAATTAATCTCTTTCTTAGCTTCCCTGGTCCCTCCCCCACACCACAGGCTCCCAATACCTGATAGATTAATGCATCTGACTATATTATATTGCCAGGTGGCAGAAAAGGACTGCTGAGGGACTCCAGGACTTTTTTAGACAGATTTGCTCAGGGTGCCCGCATCAATAGTTCTCCCTTGACTACAGAATGTCATCACTGCTCCCCTCACCTCCGCTCCCACAAAGGAACAGATAATAAGAAGTCTCGTTCGGAAGTCACTTGGACAGAGCTTACAGGCACCTTCTTCATTCACAATCCAGTAAGGTAATAGGGTCTACGTGGTAACAGCCATACTCACACACATCCCTCAGACCAAAAACCAGACATATACTAGAGACAACTATGTGTATCCCAGCAAACATGCATGCGTGCCTTCATTCACAAGAACACACACAGACATGTCTAACCCTTGAACATTTAATTATGTTTCCAAGAAATATGAAATGAATTAAGGCAGTACACTGAACTTCTAGAGATTAGTATTTCCTAGCTGAACTGCGTGCACATTTTTTATTTACAGTACATCAGTTATACATACAAGAGGTAGCATGTTACGCCACGATAAAGCTAACTAAATCCAAGGACTATGACCCATGGTATTTTGACCTTAAAGTTCCTGTAAAAATGACAAGCTTAATTTGTTATGACAAATTCCACCTAGCTGGGCATACAACTCATTTAAACCAAGAAATGAAGAAACCTTTTTTAAATTCCTTATCTCATCAGCTAAGATTTTTTATCAGTTTGTAAATAAGTTTCCTCTTAAAAAAAAGCCCAGAAAGAATGACACCACCTACAAACAAAGGAAGGAGATCAAAGCCACAGACAGACAACAAATGAAGCCAGTTTGCAACTGCTTTTTGTTCTAAATTCATACAATACGAGCTCTTAATTTAAATACAACCCTTGATGGTAAAAGTGAAACTGAGGAGAGTCAAGACACTCAGCACACTTTATCTAGCACTGGTTAATAAAGAAGCAAACTTAAAGACAAACAAACAAAAAAACCCCTGCCCTGATTTATTTTAAAATTACCTTTCCTATCAGTTTCATACAGTTTCAGTTCACGCAGCTCAAGTACTGGAGATGAATTTTAAACTCACCCAGAACGTCTAGCAGAGATAACAGCGTGCAAAGGACCTTAAGTCAAACTCCCACTGCTAAACAAAAATGCCTCAGAATATAAAAATACTCCGAACCAAACTGCTTTTGGGAGGCAGGCTCTGCTATCTGCTGGAAACAGTACGAGGAGGCAAGTCCTGCTTTGAAACACACTTACTAA
>NW_010298792.1:0-41731 GCF_000700745.2 Antrostomus carolinensis | reverse complement strand
ATATATCAGAGCACATTTTTCAGTCTCTTTAATACCATAGAAACACCAGGAAAATAAGAATGCTACTTGTACTTCCTTAGCCTTTTCAATAAAAATGTATTTAGTCACTTCACAAACATTTACTGTCAAAACATTCACTGAAATTAAAATGATAAATTAAGTATAGCAAAAAAGTAATTCAAGCAACTATACAAATCAGCACAAAGGAAAAAAAATAAAGCCTAGAATACTTTAAATTTCTGGTCTACATTGATTACTGATTTGCATGTCTGGAGTAGGTTGCTTGTTGCAACTACATAGCCTGTAATAAGGACTTGGGGCCTGCAAAACTAGACTGTCCAAAAGGGACTATCATTTTCTCAGTTTACAATTATAGAAACAAAAACATATAAATATTGAAAGATCTTGTGTCATCAGATGCTGAATCCCTAGTGACTTTTAAATAAACTGTTAAGGGAATTCAGCTTTCTTTACAAACAAGACTGAAGTGGTTGCTTACAGTCACAACCTCAGTTAGTGGCAGAAACAAGAGTTAAAGCTCTGGAAATGCTGGTTTCCAGTCCTAAACTCAGCTTGCACACAAGCTTGCCTCAGCTTAGATTTTACAACATAGGCAAATACCTTTATCACATGGAAGAACAAAAAAGCAAGTTCAATGTTCAGACAAACTGTATTGAGCTGATAACAAATAAATCAATTTTGAGGTTTTTAGCTCCTTTATCAATAGCACTCTCACAGATCAAGAACTTTCTAACAAGAAGCTCTGACTGCTGACTATACAACTTCAACATTTTTTTTTTTTTTTCAGGAGTATGCCAGATTATGTTTACTGGTAGAAAAACAGCATAAATTCTCTTCGTCTGGATTTACACTGGTATAGCTAAAACCCGTTTCTTAAGTCAATAAAACAAGTTTAATGAAAAATAAAATTTTAAAGTGACAATAAAAAGAAATTATTTTCCCATAAAAATGTGTTGATATATGTCAAAGTACTACAACGGAGGGTACAGGCAGAAAAGAAGTATTATTCTGAAATCAGAGGGACTAACTAGAATAATATTCTATTAAAGGCAAGTTAGTATATCTTAATTTATCCCTGCTATGAAGCTAGAAATATCAAAATTAATTTTTTACTGCAAAATTCTTTTGCTAGCCCAAGATCATTGATGACATATCTAGCTGCCAGAGTCTTCAGCACACTGTGCAGCCTCCCGTGCAACCTCCACCCATGCACCCTCTTCTCTGTGGTCCAGGACCTCCATCCATGTTTTTGATGGTTATCCTTACCTGAGCTACATTGCAGGTGTACCTGTCTTGAACTTGGTCTTCTAAATGGACCTCTGTGGAAGCCTCATCTCCAGTCCTGTCTCTAGTCCCACTTTCTGCTGCTCCTGCCTGGATGCCCTGGATGGACCCTGGACCTGAGTCACCCCCTTGCCTTTTCTGGGACTGACCAGGGAACTTGTTATCACTGCCCTGCTCAGGAGATGCTGTAAGGCTGGGCCCTGGTGGGAGGCCTTGGCTTCTGGCACACCCTCCCTCATGAAGCCACCCTGCTCTTGCTGTGCCCTGGCAGTAGCATAGGTGTATCTTCCAAACATTAACATAATACACACCGATGTCACTCCTTCTCAGCAAAAACCTTCTATGAATCTTAAGTGTTCTTTTCTGACTGTTGTATTCTTTCACTGCTTTTCAAAAATTCCCAGTTCTTCTAGGAGTCAGATTTCTGATATAATTCATTCTATCATCCCAACATGAAATAAAAACACATCTTCATTTCCATCCACACTGAGACCAATTCAGATTTATTAAGGTTTCCTTGATATTCAGTGATGTCTTATAAGCACTAAATCATCATGAAAGCTATACAAGCAAGAGCCTGTAATCCTTAAAAAAACAAAAAAAAACAAACAAAGAAATCCAAAACCCAAACAAACAAGGGTCCTCTGAGAAGTATACATCTCCTGTAAAGCACAAAGCTTTCTAGAGTTCCCCAGAATGAGCATTGTGCAGCCACTGCTCTTCCTTTCCTCTTTGGGTGATCAATCACATCTGGCAACAAGAAGAAATGGAAATGCATTCCGTTCTCTGGGCTTCTGGGATGGCTAGCAAACCTGCAAAGCCCCTCCTCTTATGTAAAAGCAAAACAATAACAATGAGAATGACTTCAGCTTCATAAGCTTTTAGGATTCTCACCCTTTAAGTGGACTCCTTCCATGCTATCACTATATAATATGATACATAACCAGCAAGAGACAAGGACTAGCGCCTACATTTAAAGACAAAACACAGGCATAGATACATTTTTATTCAGTATTCAACAGCATATTAAAGAAATTAATTTCTGGAATGCTTTCTTTGGTCCTCTCAGGGAAAGTGCCATATGTCATTACTTCTACTTTTCATAACCAAGATTTTAAGAAACTGTGCAATTTTGTTTGAAAAGAAAATATTAAATATTTTTTTAAGGCTATTCACTGTCTCCCAGTGTAATTGTCACCAAAGGAACCTGAGAGATGTTTGTGTTTGTAAAGGGTTTATCATACAGACTAACTGGAGGTTAAAAAAGCAAAAAAGAACAGCAATAGAAGAGTGTGTTTGTCTTTTCAAAACTGGGCACAGACAGTGGACGGCTACACCTGTCAATCCCATAATATCTGGGGGAATTTTAAGCCCTGCAAACCAGGCTGAACTTGTTCTGAAAAAAACTCTTGGCAAAGTAGATAAGATAGCCTACTCCACGTCACAGATCCATAAGCCTACTTAGTAGAGACTGAGTAACTTCACATAGCCTACGTGCCCGTTCCTGGCCTGACTCCTTTGGCAACGCAGCATGAGCGGTTTACTGAGTGTTTTACTCATTTCTGTTACAATAAGAATACTTGAAGAATAACACAATAAATTATGAACAGAGAACATAAAGAGATACCAATTCCATTGCATACATAAGCAACACTCATTCTGTAAAACTCAGATGCTCCAATGTCCTTTTGATAAACCAGCAACACAAGGGCATTACTATTGAACAGTACTCACTACAATACTTGCTCTCCTCCAGTGTAAAAATCTGTATTTAAGCTTCCCCGCAAGCCAGCTCAAAGTACTGGACACATTTTACATTTTTTTTGTACTTAAGAGCACAATCTTTTCAAATCTTCACTGCAACAAAGCAGAATTAGTTCTGCTGTATCACAGAACTTAGAAGCTATTTTAAAGGATACTTTCATCACACCAGAATCAGCCACAAGTGCTCAAAGCTTTCTAAGCATAAGACACTTTTTGAAAATTGCTAATAGGTTTTGTGCTTTGTGGTATAAAAAATACAGGATGTAAAATTGTGAAAATATCAGAAAGAGAGAGTCAGATATATTTTAAGTACTTCCAAAAGCAGCCCAGCAAAGCTGTTGATCCATCAAAAGATCAAACTGACACCAAGAGCATCCTCCAGTTTACACAGTTGTAAATCGAAGGCACAAACCATACAACAAATGCAATCTAGATAGCAGATAATGACTCCGATTTGGAGTGAAAGGGCATTGATAACTCTGCACTAGATAAAAGTGAAAGCTCTCGGAAAACGTACCTAGAAAGAGACCAAAGAAAACTGGATATTTTGCAGCCTTTGTTCCAACCGGATCTGCCGTAACTAAACTCACACTGAAAACAGGACACTTTCACAAATTAACACATCAAACAGAAATCTTGTCTTTGCTAATTTTTCCCCACACTGAATAATCAAGTTTATTCTATATAATAGAGAAGAAAGCCAAAGAGATTCTGGAGTTTAATGAATGGCAAAAAGAGGGGGTTGGTCAAGTTTTAATCTGTTTGACCATCCAAACTGTATTGAATCTGATAATGTTCATGAGAGGTCTACTGAGGGACTTGCATCCTGTTTGAATTATACCCAAGGCTCTTAAATTCATTTGAATGCATTAATTCCTAACCTAAATCACAGAAAAGTAATATACTGTTATTATATTTTCAAATGTATACTATAGCACAGTGCACAAACATAAGAGTAGTTCATTTATATCATGTAGATTCATTAAAAATAAAATCACCTCCTATGTATATGTATGTTGACTTTTGAGTTGCAAACTTTCATATTTCCCATGTGTAGGAAAGGAATAATTTTATACTTAGGTGTATTCAAGGCTTTGAACTTGATATACATGTAATATTAGAGAAGGAAAATAAAAATATAATGAAAGATTCTCTGTTTCACGTATTAGAAAACAATATGTTTTCCTCATTAAGTTCTCAGATATAAATTCTATAAACCATGAAATTACCTTTGAGCCCTTACTGAAATAACCAGTTCACAAATAAATGATCCATGCAGGAAGAAAAGTGAAGATTAAAATAATAAGAGAAAGTTCTATTTTTAAATCAGCAGACAAAAAACCAAGCCAAACAACAACAAAAAAAAACCAACAAAGAACAATTACTAGTATAGACTTATGCAATAGAGATTCTACTTGAACAGGTAATCCTGAACTATTTAATTCAGCCACATTCTGAGATAGTCATTAGTCGTATGTTCCAATATGATGAGGAATTATCTTTCACAAGAAATTAAGACTAATTTGGTCAAGGGAAACGTTTGCACAGCTTTTGTTCCATCAGAGTTCCATCAACAGACATGTTTTTCCATCCTGTCGCAGAATCAGTACCTAATAATCAAACACCGCTATTTGAGTTAACCGTTCATTCTGCCCCATGAGCATCCTCCCCAATTGTCCATTTCAGTTCTGCAAAAGAGGCTCAGTTTTTGTTTTGGACAGCAAAAAGTTAAGAGGAGAGTTGCAAGGTTGACTTCCCTGAAGACTATCAGGCCAATTTTCTAAAAAGTATCTATAGGCTCACGAGCACTTAATTCCATTAGAATTGACCCTACCAAAACAGAGAGAGATTTGGTTAATTAGGAAAGAGCCAGCTGGTAGGATTTGGTGATCTCTATTACAGCTCACCATCAACAGCTTCCCCTCAAAACCACTTACCATTCCCAGGGATGTCACTCCATCCATAGGAATTATTCTTCATTTCTATCACACTCCTGACCAGTCCTGCCTCAGTTTCCTCAGTCTCACCCCATTGCAATGTGTGGATTTTCTTCACAAGTCCCTCACATCAACAAATTGGCCACAAGTCGGTTCTTTTCCTGGTGTATTTACGTGGCATTTCGCTACTTTGGGCGCTTTGTTGCAGTGGGGCCCTGTTTCATTAGGCTCAGTGGGCTGCCCAGGTGTCCAAATGATTTTGAACTCTCCTGCCCAGCAAGAGCATCCCCAATGCAAACACATCTTGCTGTCAAACTACAGGGATCAGAGAGAAGTCCAGATCTGAGGAGACTTTAGTTAACCTATAGAAAAACTGAGAACAACCCACTATTTATTCAATATGCTATAGGGCAGTTAAATAGGTTTTTAATGGTTTTCTTTCTTTTTTCTCAAAGTATCTTTCAAAGCATTTTACCAGGGCCATGAGCAAAAGCAGATTAATTTTAGAGATATGGAAACTCAGGAACTGAAAGATTAAATTGCTGCATAAAATTCATTTGGTTTTCAAGAGACAAACTGCAGGCTCTCTGAAGACAGAAGCACAAACAAGCCCATGCCTTAAGTATCTTCAAATTAAAATTTAAAAAAATACAAGCAAAAGATAAGAACATGTTTAGCATGTGAACATATAAACAGAGACACCTCTTCATGATATGATATAGAAAGAAGGAGGGGAAATACTGAGGTGGAAAAGTCTAACAAGGGAAGGAGTGGAGAACTCAAAGGTAGGAGCTCAATGCCAGCCGGTACAAGGGACAAAATCCTGGAAGTGAACAGAAAGCAGCCTGATTGCATCATCAGTGACAGAGCTGGTACTGCTGCTTGCTTCCTGCTGTGCCAGCTTCAGCCTCTGGCTGACCCCTCCATTCTGCTGCTTTTCCCAAAAACACATGTGCTTGGGAACAGCTCTGCTGCAGGTCCCTGGAGAGCCTCTCGCGCAGCTTTGAGTCCATGGAGCATTATAGAAGAGAAGTCATTATGCTTCACTCAATTAAAACAAGGGGCTGCAAGCATAATTGCCTCTATTTTTCAGTGCTGCAGGGTATCATCCACACAGAACAATGGTGATTCTTCAGGTAATCAAGTGCCAAAGCTTTTAAGTCAAAACCAGCACTATTTACCTACTCCTCAGCAAGATTAGATTGTGACTTCTCCTTGGAAGTTTTTTTTAAAAAACAGCAAATAAAAATAGGGAATTATGTACTGAAAACCCATCAGACTGCACCCCTAATTCCATTAGCACCCTGAGAATTCAATGTCTACCTTCTCCTCTGTTCACTATGTACTCAGCCTATTGCCACTCCCTTAAAGTGCAGTAGCAAATATAAATCACATGTTTTAGACTTAAAACATTGAAAGTGGAGAAGCTTCCAACTCTATTTCATTTGGAAGTCTTTGATAGAAAGGCAAACTAGTATTCCCAAAAATTTACTTAACAAAAATAATACCAATTCCTACTTCTTTTCAGTAATACTGAAAGTTTAGATACCTAATGTCAGGATGACATGAAATTTTAAGACAGAATTATAAATGCCTAAAATCAAGGACCTATATAATGGACAGAGTGCAAACTCTTAAACAGACTGGTGCTCTTTACATGTGCTTTAATACATCTGCCTTCTAAACTTTGCACTCTCAATAAAACCAGCTGTAAGCTAGCTCCAGTCATAAAGACAGAAATTTAAGTAAGCACATATTAGCAGCCTGCAGTGGGCAAATGTTCAAACACATTACAGTTTTAATATAATTATAATTGTTGAACATGTTCAACCAATTAACCACAAATATTCTGTTTATCTGAGATGCTGCCAAAAATTGTGAGCTGCAGTCAAAATAACATGATACTGTAGTCCTTCTGCAAAGAATAGCACTAAATCAAAAGAAAAAACATATGGAAAAAGCCAAAGCAAATATCTCATCTGATATTTTAAAAATTGTCAAATACCATATTTTAAAAAATTTACTTGTACAGATATAAACTGCCACATATATTTATTTGGTAAACTCACATTTTAAAAGGTCATGTCACCTACTAAAAACAAGAACTTCAGAATAAGTTTCTGTGCATGTTTCCTTTTTGTCCAGCCCTCAGATATCAAGATTCAAATAACTGGGAAACACCAGTTACAAGCTGTCGTGCCTTTAGCATTAAGAACAAAATTATTTCATCACCTGCTTTTCTGACTCAGCTGCACAAATATAAAAATATTTTAAACAACCAGATAAGCTCCATCTCATTAAAAAAAAAAATAAACCTCTACAATTTGTCTTTAAGAAAGAATTATTAAAACCCTCTGTTGTACAACTCCTATTTAGACAATTTGCAATGCTGCAAAAGCGCTTTTTTTCCAATGGTGCCCCCCTAAATAATTAAGCTGTTCCTTTTACCATACTTCCTATATTACAGAAGTCATTTTCCTACAACAAATCAATAACTCATTCCTTATGTCAGTCATTTTTCTCCATTTAACTGAATGGAGTTAAGTCCAACACTGAAAGTTAGATTACCTTTGAATTATGTGTGTGATTTAAAATTCAAAGTACTACACTAAGGAGTTTTTTAGAGTGACCACTCTGCAGCCTCTTCACATAGACAATCCCATGCAGATTTAAAGCAGAACAGCAACCCTGAAACAGTTAAAAATGTGAATATTACCAGGAAACGGCTGTCATAGACCAGAGCCAACACGTTCCTTTATTTATGGAATTAAAAAGCCAAGCAATGTACTTACAATACACTTACAATAATACCCCCTGTACCCCCTATTCTTTCAGATTAAGTAATAACTGCATTTGATGGTATAATTTAATCATATAGTGCAAGCAGCTTCAATCAACCTTCTTCTAGAGACACTAACAATTAAAAATTCAGTCCCACTATTAAAATATTTGAAAATTTTTCTTATTTCTTAATTAATTGAATCAAAATTAAGAGCAAAGAAGATTACATACTAAAATATCAATTTCTCCACATTTTAATGAACAAATAATAGAACATCTTAACAACAGCATGTAGTTTAGTCACAGGTTAAGGAAAACACTGGTGCATTTTGCATAAATTTATAGCATAAAATGTGTTCTCACTAGAAATAAATCACTGACAAGAGAATCACCGATATAGACAAGAAAGAAATATGTGGAAAATGCCCTAATAAAATTGTTCATACTTTGTACAAATTGTAATGGATTTGATAATATTAAGAAAAAATAAGTTCTAGATGCAATCTTCAAATAGGGAAGCTTGTATCGATTTAATTAACTGTCCTTTCTCAAAAGAATAAAACAATTCAATTTGTCTTTCTATATTCAAGGTGTGGATTTGGTCAGACTGCTTTGTCATCTGTTAGCTGCCTGTTAATCTAAAGCACAAGTTGTTGTGACATTCTCCAGAAGTAACAATTGTCGTTTCACTACCTCAGCTACACTCCATTTTAAGTTTTTCACAAAAAAACTTCATAGTTGGTTTCCTACCTCTGACGTTTAACACCAGTGAGTAACACAGCTGGACAACCCCTATTGCCATGCACTACCTAGAGTTGTCAATGGTGAACATTTTTGCTTTGAAACAACTGATGGCTTTCATTTTTATTCAGTTTTATTTTATTATTAGGTTTGAGTTCCCACTCCCTCCCCTGAAATTAGCAATATAGGTAAGCACTTTGTGCCAAGATCTCTGATTTGGGGACATGTCCAGCCAGTCAAATCAGAATTATTTTTCATGTTAGCACGCCCTTACAATCAATGACTGATTTCTAAGATGATATAACTCTAAAAACTGAAAAAAGTCTCTTTTTAAATGCAGAAATTCTAATTTTTAGGCCTTAGCATTATCCCGCCAGACTCTGAACCTCAGCATTACCTGAAGCAATTAGAAGAAACCAAAGTGGCAAAGTAGTGTTAGGTAATGCTTTATCTTCAGCATTCTGGAAGCTCAGCAAGACTTCCATTCAAAGCTGCTCTCCACTCCATTTCAGCTCAGCACCCTGAATCTGTTTTTACCAGCTGCTGATGTTCCTTGTATTAAACTGAGAATTTGTGAGAGAAGAAAAACTTCCCGCTGTGTGTTAGCTTTGCATGAGAGCACTCGATCCTAAGTCGTGATACTCCTCGAATGCATTTCTGTAAATATTTTTCATTTCAGGTAAACATGGGATGGGGGGTAATCAACAGATTAAGTACTAATTACAATTATTACAACAATGACTTACTAAAAAGCAAAATGAATACATTGTACAGTTTTGCTAACATAACATTATTTACAGTAATGTTTTATTGAAGGGATCACAGATTATTTTCTGATCATTTCTCAGCAAACTGCTTAACAGTGATTTTTTCACATAAGGAAGTAAAAAGGAAAACAGCATAAGTTAGAATGAATCATTGAATTTTGTTATGAATTTATTTTTATGGGGAAATCCTTGTTACAAAACTCTTGCACTTCTACTATCTTAAATCAATCAACTTATGAAAAGCTAGGATTAAACAAAATTTTAACCATTATTGGCTTTAACCATTATTGACCAAGTTATAGGGTCCATTCTTTATACAGAAAGACTGTAATTCTTCTGCATGTAGAGTTTTCATGAGATCAAAATATTATTTAGCTTTAAATCAAAAGCTCCTTTATTTTAGTTAAGTCTAACAATACTAGAAAGTAAAATTCCTCATCTGGGGCTGTAATATTTGCTGAAAGAAACCTACTTCAAAACATTAATCAAATTTTTCACCTACTGGGCAGCCATATGGTAAAGCAGCATGTGAATCTCACAAACTTGCTGATCTTCTGTAACTGGGTGCTATTAATTACGCTTGCTGCATCCATCTCTTAGATTTTCACTTTGTGAAAAAAGTATTTATTGCAACAGCTTTTACAAAACAAGGGAATGAAAATCACAATTGATTAATGAGCTGAATGGAAATATTTCCGTTAGCAGGTTTTTTTAAATGAATAAGGATTAATACCATGGGTAAAAATGAACCCTACTTGCGTTTCTCCCCCTACTTTTTGTTGGGGGGGGTGCATTAGCAGGAGGCAGGTCTAATATGCATTTTCAGTACATCAGCTTTAGGAGACAAACAACAAGGTTTAAACTAAATAATTTAATAATATAAAGGCTCTATGTGTTTTAGTGCTAAATTTCTTAGGATTAAATTGAATTCTTTCATACCTACAAAATGTTTTGGATTTTTAGTTTTTGGTTTGTTGTTTGGGTTTTGTTTGGAGGGGTTTTTTTAATATAACAGACTTTTCCTAAATCCAGAGAAGCAAACAATTCAGAATTATAGTCTCCATTTTGTCTTTAATTCCTCAGGCCACAGTAGTGAGGCTGTTTTGGGATCTCAGCCATAAATCTAGTTAATAATAAATTATAGCTAGAATATAATCCTTGACTCTACAGCCTTGTGTGCCAGGGAAACAGACTCTCAGGAATTACTGAAAGAAGATTGTAGGGGTTGGTCAGAAAAGCTAGCAAATAAGTTAAAATTGTGTTAGTTCACATACAAAAATCCCAGCCTGGGGAAAGGCGATGCGATACAATTAGGCACTGTACACGTCCGGAGCAGCAGAAGTCATTGCACACCTGTGAAGATTTGCCATATCGCATTTTCAAGTTAGAAAGGATGATTTTTCTTACTCTAATCTTCACATTAGTCTCCTCTATAAAACTATCTTATTTCAACATTTGGCAGAGTGCGTAACAAGGTAACATCCTAGGTAACAAGGGCAATAGTTAGAAGAAAAAGGTGAGGATTAGTTCTTGAGAGAGACCGACAATGTTATCAAAAGCATAAAAACCAGACTCATTCCTTGTTTTCACCCAGTGTAAAGAATGAGACAGACTGAAACAACAAAGCAACTCTAACCTAAAGTATTCTGCATATGTGATTCATCTCCTCAGACTCAAAAAACAGAACAACTAGGAAGTGAAATATCAAGTATATTCAAAATAATTTTAAAAAATAATTATTATTCTGAGTAGTTTCCCTTCAAATAACAATCCTGGCAGCTTACCGCAGGGGGAAGAAAGGGAAACCAGTCTCTTGAATATAGATGTAGGACCTGCTAGAGTTATGATTTATTTAAAAGGACCCACTCAAATACAGCAACTTCATGTGGAAGGAGACAAAGAAACCTTTGCAATAAGACAGATTGCTGAATGATTTAAAATATTACCTGTTTCACAGACTCTTGAAACACAATACTCAGATGGGCAAAGGAGTCACTTCTGTCCTGCCAAGTCACCTCCTTGAACTATGGTGTAAATTCCCTTGCCTCCCTAAAGTCTTCATGCTTCTTAGCTTACAGAAATTTAAGCAGGTAATAATCAGAATGGTAAAATATTTAATTACCAGCTACTTCAAATTACATGGCCACCCACTGGATGACATTTCATTCATTCTAATGTATATATCTGTCTGCATAAAGAACAGGAGGGGAAAAAAAAAACCAAGTAACTTCAAGTGCTAAATGAGCAAGAGAAGTTTTGCATTAAGAAAAAAATTTAAATAGAAGAAAACTATATATTTTAAAAAACAAATATATGCTAATCTGAGAATGATTCTTGTTATAGAATAGAAACTACAGAAACAACAGAAATCATGACTGCTTCTAAGTCTTATTATTTTTTTTCCCTTGTGTCATCCTGACTCTAAAACAAGTTACTATCTTTATAAACCATGAACAATAATAAGACAATTCTTGTGATTAAAAAGCTTGCAAGATCTACACCTTTAGATGGAAAAAGCATTTTAAAAATTAGTATGAAACCTTTTAAATAAGTTTTAATTAGTGACCCAAAATGTATGCCATAACTTTTGATCACCTCTGGGGTGATCTCTAAACCTCTCCTGCATACATTGACTGTCTGCTTAAAAGTTTAAAGAGCTAACAAAATGTTTTAACGAGATACAAATCTCAGAGATCATTAATCAATATGGTCAATGTTATTTGTGATAATTCATCATGACATGATATTAATGGGTTACTGTACCCTTCAGAGGTGAGATTAATGCAAATGAGCAGCCACAATTAACTTTACTGCTCCCAACTCACAGGAATGGACAGATGATTATAAATGACAACTATATGTCAATTACAATATCCAATAAAGTGAAGCTTAGAGGGCAATCTATCTACTTTTATAGTTCTTGCTTGACATAGCTGAATTTAGCTCAACCCACTGTTGTCACAGTGTAACCACTGCTTTGAAGGAGGGGTCAAATTTTTAATTTTCTATTTCTTCGCAAGGAATTCAAATTGTGCATCTAAATGCGTTGTCTGAAGAAAGCAAGCTGCAGGAAACTGAGAACAGATGTTGCTTTCTTCATCAGCTGAAGAAAACTATCTGTTCTCAAATTGCAACAGCAAGGCCACAAAGAAAATAATCTGTCCTGCTGTGTAATATATTTATTGAATTAAAAAAAGACCCAACATATTAATACAGCAACTGGAAGGAGTTTACATTTGGTAATCTGCTTTGTCACACACAGGATGTTAAATCCACTCAGGTTAAAGATGCTGAGGTGTACACCAGTATTTGTATTTTTGTATGCAAACAGATACTGCATGATCACCTCTCGAGCACCAGTGCTTCTGTAGTGAAGAGATAAGACTTCACAGGAAAAAAAGGAAAATTTCTAGTGACACCAAAGGAGCTAGAAACAAAGACTTTAGATGTTCATAAACCAAACAGTTAGATGTTCATAAACCAAGCAGCTGGTCAGATTGAGGAAATTCTGAAAACATGACAAGTACAAAATCATAAGATAGTTCTGTAAATGACACATTTGCAAAAAATGGGGAAAACAGCTCCGATAACCTGCCCAGATTCTAGGATTACTGCCCTCCATAAGAAAAGAAACAAACAAACAAACCTTCAGTGATGATAACAAGAGAAACATTGCTCAGAGCACTGTAGGAAGTCATAGAGATATTTCCTGTAATTTTCAAAATTTTTCTTTATAGCATCTTTCCTATGTCTTGGGGCAAAGTAGCCATCACAATGCACTTGGACAATTCCTTTGCACAGAGGTGAGAGATGTGCCCTTTTGTTAAGGATGGGCCTCAGTGCAATAATAAATAATTCCTGCTACATTTAACATTTACTCATTAAGCTTACTCAATGGGCTACCTGAAGGTATGACTTTAGCTCTTCAACACATCTGTAACCTTCAGCACATCCTCAGTTTCTATAAATTAGATACATATGATTTCCAGAATAAGTTAAACTTGCAAGGTGTTTTGGAATAAATCAAGAGTGCTTAAGACAACAGTGGAACAACTTACCCCAGTCATGCAAGCTCCCCACTGAGCACCCAATTTTCTTGGAGAGAAATAACTTACAGGAAGCCTCTTGCTTTCTGTTTCACTTCTTCAACATAAAGCATTTGAAATTTATTTTAGATATAGTTAAAAAATAAAATTGAACCTTATTTGTGATTTATTTTTTTAATTATCTTTCTCATTCGTTATACACTCATCTGAAAAATAAGCACTAGCTTTCATGGCTTCTCTTTTGCTTTAAGTAGCAGCTAATTCTACAGTGCAAGTCACACGCAGGCATTGCAGCCTCAGATACCTACTGTATCTGTAGGAAGATAGTGGAGGGGCAGGGTATGGGAGTACCTCACAACATGCATCGGCAGCTCCACTTGGAAAGTATTCAATAAAAGTGGGTGGGAGTTTTGGCTAAGGAATCTTTGAGGCATCATTCAGCCAGTTATATTAGCACATCACTAAGTTTTCATCATGCATAGTAATATCATTTAAGTATGTTCAAATCTCAATACTTTGCTGAAGGACAGCAGGAGAGTTCCTGATTTTCTATAAAACAATGTTTTCCAAAGCATCTCTCTCCCCCACCTCATTTTGTTTAATCTAATCATAAAGAAAAATGGTTTTCAACTGAATAAAACTGCTGACACCATTATCATCATTTTCAACATGGGAAAATAGGAGAAATTCTTTACTGCTTCCAATATGGATGATAATACACATTTTTGTGACAATATTTTGTTGAAGTCCTGACACATTCTGAAAAAATGTGCTTTTGAGAAGAAACAGTTTCCATGCTGACCTCTAAAAAACTGAGGTCTAACTACCCCTTAAAATAACTTTATGATAGATAATTAGCCTCAGAGCTAATATTTTAACTGAAAGCAGTATGCCCTACACACCCTCCGCAATCCCAAATTCATCACCAGAAATAAAGTTTATTCTGTAAAAATAACACACTACTTTGAGCACAGAAAAATACCAGATAAATTCATAATTTAAACTATGTTCATAAAAGGGGAGAATTTCATTTCGGATTTTTTTGGTTTTAACTAATTAATCAACAAATTTGAGTTGGTTAAATAAAACCTCTTCCAACGCCTCCTATTTAATTGCAGTTTGGCACCAACAAATATATATCAAAATTATAGTATCTCCCTTGACAGGAAGCTCCTTGCTTCCACATACAGTTATGGCTCTCTGCAGAGTAACCAAGAACTGCTGACAACCTTGAACACTGCTACAACAATATTACTATACTTGGCAGAGAAGTACCCTTGCGGCAAGAGAAAAGCTGTAATTTTGACTGTCACTTCATATTACACTAGATATTATTTCACTGTATACACACACACACTCACAAACTCTTAATAGACTACAGTTTTCTCACTGCCCAGCTCCTCTATTATAAATGACAATATGATTGTGCTGACCTGCTGGTAGGATCGCTAATAAAGCTAACATTTAACATCACTGAAAATTTTATTTTAAAATACAGCCATCAGAAATTGTCTTGTCCTACTCATCTCAAGCTGCTTAAGTAGCTTAAAGATATTTCATCTATTTTATTATTAATTTCAAAAGAAAAAATATTTGAATACAAAGAGGAATTATAATTCAGTTAGATTTTGATAATATGCTCTTAAATGTTTGAATAATTGCTGGTATCATAAACATGAATACCTTCATCCACAAGCTGCTTTGGTAAGAACGTGATCGGTATAATCAAAAAAACCCCAACAAAACTCAATTTCTAGATTTCCAGCAATTACATAAGTGCACAAGTAACAATAGGTGATAAATAACTGGGAGTCAGAAGTATAGCTAACTTGCACACTTTCTCTCTGGGTCTATTTCTCTAACTAGGAAAATGAGTACAGGAGCATTTCACGGAAAGTTTTTCCATTTTGACCATGTAAATACAGAGCAGTGCCCCTACTTTAAAATTTAAAGTACAAAATGGTCCGCTTTGAAGATGAGTACCTTTGTGTCCAAATGAAAAGGATATCTGGTTTGTTTAAATCAGATCTCGGACTCTAAAATAGTTTATACCAAAAGTTAACTCTTTAGTTTTTATTTTATGTGCTGCATATGTTCAACACACCGAGTGTCTACTGATTTAAAAAAAAAAAAAAAAAAAAGCATTTATAGATTTAGAATTTGCACAGCAGCACTGTGTATTAACAAAAGAATCTCAGTGAAATATGGCCATAAGCAGTTACTATAGGCCAACCTAACTTGCTAGAAATCAAGTTATATGTTTTGAAATATACTCATGTCAATTCACTGTACTGGAAGCAACTCCTATGTTTTTTGTTAAAAGTAAAACAATATTTAATTAAGCAAATTGGATTTAAATAGACCCCAACGGCACTTGGAAACAGTCATTAATAACAAGTGTCATTCTGATTTTACTGTTGTTCAGGTATATTTTGCTTTTACCCTTGTGTTATTGATATAGTGTTTCAAATGCATTTAGAAAGATACCATCTCACTTGTGTTGTTTAGATAAGGAAGCACCACTGAACCTCTTTGCCCTTCTCCAATAAAATGTATCAAAAATTTCAGTACAGCCTGCTGACCACACCACATTTAACAAGATCCACAAATGAACCCAGAGTAAGTTTCCCACTGTGACACATTAATAATAAGTTCCTTACCCCATCTATCCCAAGCCATGAATATGTAATGTTATAAAATGAGTCCTTTTCACACAACAGAACCTCAGACGTGAATAAATAAAAACTATCCATCACAAGCCTGTGAAAAATTAATGAGAGTTCTGAGACATAAGAAAAAATTGGTTACTGAGATGATAAGGTCCACTATGTAAAAACTATGTTCCTCACCAGCTGTAAATTTTACTTGAAAACTTTACAAAAAGAGTTAAAAAAAAAATAAAATCTATCTATTGCACATTTACCATAAGAAACAGAAAAGGGGAAAACGCTTTAATGGTGAGACATACATCTAAGTAATCCAGACAGCATTCAGAATCAGCAAGTGGATCAAATACTGCCATAACAGGGAGTTACATTTCCAGTTACAGCAAGGTTGTAAACTTAGATATTTAGAAACAGAGTTCATATTCTATTTCTTTTCCCTTCGGATTGGAAATTCCTGATGAAATAAGCAGTATATCCTCCTGAACTTAATTTACTCAGATAAAAGAAGAATGCATAGAAATAAATTATTTTCATTCATATGAGTGTCTCTCTACTGTACCAGTGAAGGCTTTAATCTCTCGATATGCAGTAATCTGGTTTGCAATATGAAAAGAAATACGAAGAAAACCACATTTTTCAAGAGTCAAGCTGCCACTATGTTTATTAATACATTTCCTAATCTTGCCAAAAAGACCATGTTGATGTCTAAGGACTATAAGTGCTGTGCCAGGCCTACTCAAACTGCATCACCAAGAAATACTGGAACTTTCAGATAGGTAAATAAGCAGATAAAAAACAAGAGGTACTGCCTAAGTCCTTGAAAGATTTTGCCCAAGACAGACAGCACTTAAACTATTCTACCAACAGACTTCAAAACAGATTGTATGATCTACAGTCAATTTTGTGAAGTGTTAGCTACTTTAATGCCTAACAGCTAAAAGGAAAATTATGCCTTGTAATACCAAACTATGTGGCTTATTTTTCTCCAAACCATGTCTCTGCTCACTCAGCTCTCTCCCATTAACCATGTTTCTCTCTTTTATATCCCATCATCATTCCCACACCTAGAATCTATGAGTTCCTCCAGGTTTGGCCTTCCAAACCATTAACTGTTCCTTCTTTGTTTCTTAATTCTGACAAATAAAAAAGTGTTTAAATCTTCTTTGTTTACTTCAGTGACCATTTTCTGTTAACATATCCCATACTACCCAGGGTATATGTGAATATGCTGTGTAAATGTAAGGTTTCTCCTTTCCCAGTTGGTGCTTGTGTATGAAGCAATGAGATCAGCAAGTGTGATACTGACCCTTCCCTTAGTTCACAGGACAGGAAACCATATTGAAAAAAGACACTGGGAGAGGCCCGCTCCACCCCCAGTATACCAATTAGATTTCTCTATCAAGGAGTGGTTTCATCACATAAAAACCTGATCAAGTAGGATGTTTTAGTCTTGTGGCTATGTCTAAAAAGATGGCCTCCAGAGTACTGTCAGAGGTGTCTATCTGCAAAATAAATTACTTTTTGAAGTCTGCACTGAGAGTGATTGAGTGACTGTGAAGAATTATTTATTAGTCTTAAAATGCCAGTGGATACAGTTAAGGAACTATTTTTTCTACAAAACTATCATGGTTTCAAAGAAGAAAGGGAAATATGGCACAATCCCCTTAATCAGATTGCTGGTTTTGTTTGAGGGATGAGTTGGTCCCCTCTACAAGAGCTCAGTCCCTGTTCAAAACTTGTATCTTCTCCTATGCTTTTGGTCACCTTTACCATGACCATTTGTCTTTCCTCCATCTAATGTTACAAATATAGCAACTCTCTTCAGAGGCGTTATCAGTAAAAAAAAACCCGACCAACCCAGTACAGTCCCATTACCATAAAGGTTTTCTTGCTGTGATTGAAAAAAACAAGACAAAACAAAATTTAAAAACAAACAAACAAACAAACATGCACCCAGATCATCTCCATTACAGCTCTGCCTTTCTCTGTACTGTTTTGGGAGCAACACCTAACATACATTAGTTAACTCCCCTTTTTTAGAATATATGACATTTAAGTTCTTTGGTTTACATTCAGAACTAAGGATTCTCCCACATTTTCAATAAATTTTCTTATTAAGGATTTTCTCTCCCTTTTTTACTCATGAAATTTCACAGTCTCTCAAATATGTTCACCTTACTACTTGTAAGACCTTGCTGCTTAAACAGGTATTAGATTTCCAACTGTGCCAATGCAGCTGAAGATTTCTTTCTTAAATACCCTTATTGCAGGCTGACCTTTCTTGACTTCATACACATATTTTGCAGAGGAAGAGCCTTCAGGTCCATAATCACTCCACTCATATGCCTACCATATCTATATAGGCACGCATGGCAAAAGCCTGCTAAATATCTTTGACATATATTATTACTACACCTCTAGGTCAACTTACATATCAACTCCAGTGAAGAAAGGCCAACTGAGGGTTGTTTCATTTTCAGACATATTTTAACCCTTACAATATCCATTACCATATTTGAGCAAAAGACATTGAAATATGTTATTTATAAAGGGGGGCGGGGGGGAAATAACAGACACGGCTGTTTATTCTTGGGTTCTCTAAGTCACAATGGACAGCAGCGAAGGACAACCAGAAAGGATTTCAATATGCTGTTTCTGTCTGAAGAGCAGCAGCCCCCGTAATGCACTTCCTATGCTGCTGCAGCATCAACATTGCTCTATACTTTTATGCAATCTATATTTTCACTTGTTTGGCACCATAGTGGTTGCAATTGGCAGTGCAATAGATGAGTGGGCAAAGAATGAAATTAAAAAATATCCTTCGTGCATAGTACTGACTCTGCAAAATCTCAGCCAATAACACCCAAACCCCAGAATGTTTATTTTTAAACTAGGCAATATACTATTAGTTCTCAAGTTTAATTCAATTGATTTTCAAGCAAATAACAATGAAATTAACCCATAGATAGGACAATCTTTCAGTGATGGATGAGAGTGCTATAGCGCACACCAAGCCTCACGCAATGAATTCTCCGCCGTCAGACAACTCCCCCGTGGGACAGCCAGGCAGATCTGGACAAAAGCATTTCTGGGGCCAAAAGGAGTTCCCCGCTTCATCACCTCAGCAAAGATGGATTCCACGACCTTCTGAGAAAAGCCTATATATAATTTTTGCTGAATAGGCCCCTCAGTTAACAGCAGAATCCAATTTGTAATTTAGTCTTAAATGCACACTCCACAAAAAGCTATCAGGTAAGAAAAAAATCTGACATGTAGATAAAAATGCTTTTGACATACATAAGTAAAAACTAATACTATGGCATTTCTCAAATTAGCCATTTGAAGTGCACATACACTGAAAAAGTATAAACATTTATTTTGTTTTTACATTTTTTTTGGACCAAGAAAATATTTATGAAAAGAATAATAAATAATTAATTTTACTGGCTGCAAGCTGGGATTCTTTCCTGCTTAAACTATATGCAGTGAAATGGCATTTAAATTATATGAGAGAATTGATTCAAATGGCTTCCATTAGCAATTTGGCAGGCTGCTGTGAATTGCTCCTAATCAATTTTAAATAATGCTATCCTATCTGCGAATGGAGGCATCCTCATGTTAAACATCTCCACGTTCCAGAACTGTAAATCAGTGGCTAAAATATAATTTTCTTCATATCTTCTTATAACTCATTGTGTTTAACAATATGCCATCAGTGAAACTAATGCAGAATAAAATAACCACACGTGTCCTCAGAGAAGTGTTCTGGGCCCTAAAGGTTTTCTCTTTTATCTTACGTTAATGAATATTTCAAACTAATGTTGTTCTAGGCCATTTTACAGTACAATCGTATCTTAATTTTGCTTGAGATTTTATCAATCAAGAATAATGAGATCAATTTGAGCTGTAAATATTCAGCATGCATGTAGCATAACCATTTGAAGCAGGTGTGTTTGTATTATGATAATTCTCATTAAAAATAATAAAAACTGCAAGAATGTCAGCAGACATTCAGATTTTTCTGCTTGTTGTCTCTGGCTTTTGTTTAGAGGAAACATTTACAATTTCAGACCAAACTTTTTCCCTGCAAAAATCTTTGTACAGCACAAGAGAACAAATTCTACTTGTGATGATGTAACATCTCCTTTAAGTAGCACAAAAGACACATCTCTTAAATTGTCAACAACATCTAAACTATAATTTCAATATAATTTTTCAGCTTGATTTCACATGCCACACAAAGAAACACGGCTGGTTTAGATGCTGCAAAATTAGGAGATATGAACTCAATAGCACAGTTTCAGATGGCCACAATCTTCATTGGTTTGATATATCTGGAAAAGTAGGTACTAATATTTGAGTCAGGAATTGTGTGTATCTGTCTCTCTCAGAAGAGAATCTCAAAAAAGCTTGTCCTGGTCATTTCAATGATTCTGGTATTCAGAAAGTCTCTTTCCTTAGTCTGATGCCTGTGCAATGTCCAACTCTTAATGGATCATATTTGATATTTTGAATCTTCTAAAGAAAAAAAAAAATCATCTTCTACACAGATGATTGAGCCTTGGTTCAGAAAGCTTTTTAAATACAAGAAACAATTAACTTACTAACAGTAGCAAGAACATTATAATGAGACAAAACTGACAAAATAAAGTGGAACCTCTTTAGAAAGCATTGTTTAAATGTGATCTGTTTATATTTAAAATAATCTTCCTCATAATGGAAAAGTATATAATAAACTTTAATAAATCACTGAAAAAGCAGATTCAAAAACAGACAAGCAATTCACATTTTGTGGGCTGGGGGAAGAGAACATGAGGTGCTTTTTTGAACACAAAGAAAACAGTTCTTTAACAGACTGTGACTGCTAAAGTAAATCAAAGATTTACTTTACAAAGCAAGAAACATAGTGATGAGGAACTGCTTCCAAAAGACTGTAAAGCAAAGTGCTGTAAATAAGTAAAGCTGTCCCACACACTTCCACTGTTCAGTTCCAGACATTAAAGCACGGCTTTCAAGAATTGGAAAAGTTAGCACGAGTTATTGCACAGGATGCCTCTGCTTATTTATACTCTAGCACTATCCTCTCTGAATCTTTCAGAAGAAAGTGTGGAAAAACAGAGCATGAGCAGGTGGATGGAACTATACAGGTGAACAGCTGATATTAAGTAAGGGTGACTTCTGCTGTGTTCACTTTGAATACACAATCTGGTCAGTGAAGAGATGCTGGTTTAGGAATGTGTGTTATATGCCTATAATGGTCAAATTCCACACTACCTACAGAAGAGAACTTGATGGCTTCCCAGATAACTACAATCATGCATGCCCTTGAATGAAAGAGGCACCCTTCCAAGTCCAAGGCTGAAAAGATATAGCTGTTAGGGCAGGCCAGAAGTCTGGAGATGAAAGGAGCTATATGTAGATAGGGCTATCTTCTCTGGGGACTAAACAATGCCATCTCTAATGTACAGCTAAACCTGACTTAAAGTCAGAAGGTAGGTATTGCTATACTGTAACATTTTCACGAGCTAATCTCATCTCCAAATCATGCTTAAAATACTCATGAAATAAGGGATCTGTGCTCATTTCTCTCCTCCACCTGAGGGGGCTAATACAACCTGCATAACTCATAGGAATCTATCCTTGCCACTCAGCTATGGATCATTCTGCATGTGGTAACACTTCAGCTCTCTAGCTGAAGTTTACCTAAGGTAGGAAGTTAACAAATAAGTAAATTTTTACAAGTACAGCTAAAAGATGGTACACACAAAGTAGCTTATTTCCAAACTTACTTTGCTTTGACCTTGCAATGTGAGCAATGACAGTTCTTAGCTTTCTGTTAGGGCTCAAGATGTACAGGGCACAATATCCACCTCTGTTGTCAGAGTTCACTCAGTGCTTGGAAGTGGATGCTCTTAGTGACACCACACGTGCCACTGTTGGTGTTCAAATGAAAGCTGGAGAGTCTGTGTTTCTGCTCAATGGGAGTCCTGAACACTTGGCACCACAAGTGTTTTTAGATTTCACTTAAATCACACAGCAGATAAAAGAGTCTACCCACTGATGACCATCACTGCTTCCTCTGGATTGAATAAATAAATAAATAAATAAATTCTTCATTCTTTCAGTTTGTATAGCCATGTTCTTCAGATAGCTTTAACTCAGTTTTCAAACCAGTAAGTACAAAGTCTCAGCACATGAATGCAAGCTAGCTACCAAAATTTTTCAGGGTCCCATGCAAGTCCTGCAGCCTCCACTGGACCCCACGCTGCTATGTATACGTGACACAAGCCCCTCTTCCATTCAATACAAAACTAGTTGAAGTATGTCCCCATTGCATGCACTCACACTTTGTACCATAAACAGAACTTAAGAGAAGCTCAGCAATGGAATCAGACCATAACAGCCACCACATGCTGCTATGCTGGAGCCACAAGCAGGTTTGTTTTATCTTTTAAAATATGCCATCCCTGAGACACTTCCCCCTCTCATTTTTTAATAATTTAAGCTTCAGTTCTACTGGACACATATTAATTGTACCAACTGTTATATGCATCTACAGCTATCACCTACTCTCAAAAATCTTTTTATCTGACAGCAGGGATGATTCTGTATCATTTTACTGTAAATTACAATGACAGTTTCTTAGTTATCATAGTGTGAATGTACAAGACGATAGTACTTATAATAAGAAAAGTAAGGTTAATCCAGATTCAATTACACTGAAAAGAATATTTACAGTAGTATATTTTCAAAAGCATTCATATTCTTGATATAGTAAAATAATTTTAACACCAAGAACATCTAGATCAGCAGGTGTCAACTTTAAAATATATACCTCTTTCTTTCCATGATAAAAGCAAAGACAATGAAAAAAGACTGCATCTCTCTTACTTTCCTTGTGAAATCTACTTAAAACATTACCTACCCAAAACAGAAGTTGAAAATGCTTTCTGATGTGAGAAACTCAATATCAAATTTTGTCTTGCAAAAAATTTTTGTGGTATGTTAACTACTTCAAAATAGAGGTCTACAGAGAAAAGTATTAATATAATCTACAGAGGAAACAATTAACACAACCTTAATGCTAAACAATCTTTGAAATCAGCACATCTGGACAAGACTACTTATCATAAAATTACTGTTCTTATTTCTGTTGGTTGCAAAACAAGGTAATACAGTAATACTTACCACAACAGTATTATGCAATGAGCCAGTTTTAATGCACACCAGCATTCAAGAAATTAGACATAGTGAAAATCTCTCATGACTACTTAAATTTTAATCACTTTTCTATTGTTATATTGCAGGAGTCAAGAGTAGAGTAAACAACGTTCTTAACCCCCCTGGGCCCAAATCAGGCACTCCTTACAGAAATGCGAAGAAGTTAGCAATTTGTTCTGTTCAGAGATGCTAAAAATGTCTGCTGTCATGGAATACCCCCTTGTATCATTAAAAGATTCTTATACAGCTCATTCACTGTCAGTTCAGATACCTTAAATCCACCAATAGTATTGGAAAAAAAATAAGCTAGAGTACCTAAACAGTATTTCAACAAATCCTTAAACCAACTTCTTAGAAAACATTTTGTTTGAAGATTTTTCACACACCTGTACACCACCAAAAAAATAAAAGCATACAAAATCACATTGCCTAAGCTAGCTAAAGTAATCTAGGATTTCTATTGAGAATAAATACTATAGAAATAAACAGTATTATTTGGCTGGCTGAGTAGGACAGCTAATAAATTAAATCTTTCATGTCTTCTTCAAATATTGTTATGAACACATTTGTATTCAATCCCAGAAAGAAAATCCTGGAGGTTCAAAAATCACAGTTTTCTATACCAGTTATGGCCATGTGTTTGGCCATTTTCCTCCTCAAACACAAAACCATACACATGTGCTTTGAACCTATTAATGCTTATACAAACTGCAGATTTAAGTCATGGGTATATTTGCTCTTGAACACAACTTCGTGGTGCTGATGCATGCAAGGTCACTCACGTGTAACTCAAACCCAGCACTGGACTCACTATTGCTTCTAATGGACAAGAGTTTTCTCACCATTCTTATGTGATGGGTTAGGAAAAAAATCCTAGAATATCTCAGTACAAAGAGAATCTATAAATAGGCAGAATAGGTGTAATGAAGAAACAGAGAACACCGTATCCAAAGGAAGACAACCCAGCGCTCAGGGTCAGCCACCATTAAGTTTGATACCAGCAGGCGTATGTCTCAGAAGTGCTCTCTAGGAACAAGTTACTAAAGGTAATAAAGATAGACTTCTAAAAGTCCTGGAATATATTTCATATCTTACTTAGAAGGCAAAAAAACCTATATAAACTTATTTCATACTGTTTCTTCATACTGTCTTCTATTGGCAGGCTTCAGACAACTCCCCACAGCACCTAATTTAGGAATTGTAAATCCCCCATGACTTAGAGCATTTTTCCACCACCAAGCTGTACTACCTACCAGCCATCACACACACAGAATGTTAGGGATTGGAAGGGACCTCGAAAGGTCATCTAGTCCAATCCCCCTGCCAGAGCAGGAACACCTACCAGCCATCCTTATGACACTTTGAATAAACTATGTAAACAAACACTATGAAAAGTTTTGGGCCTTCAGAACCTGTATTTTTCTATCCTAACCTCCTCTATCACTGGTAATGCATTCATCAGTTTAGAAAGCAAAGAAGAAACAGATACAAAGGCAAGACCTTTTCTGTTCTTCAAGTGTCTGATAAATATAAATAGCAGCTTTACATACAGGGCTCGTGACATCTTATGACATTTTAAAGTGTGTTTAATAGCTTAAAAAAAAAACCCCTCTAAATGGCTTTAGTCATTTACTGTAAATGTCCACTATAGGTCACATGCTTATCAGATGAAGTACATTTAGCATGTATTTATGGGCTTGCTGTTGCTTTTCAAAACAAAAAGATATAAATCTTAATACTCTCAGTTCTAATGTATGGATACAAGCCATTAATCACTCTGACAAACATATGTAGGCTGTAACCCTGTATATGCTTTAAGAATAGAAAGCAGACAAATACAACTTACACCTTCAGGTACATCTGTACTCTCCCTAACCCTCATCATTTGAAATTTGGTAAAGAAGTTATGAGATGTGCTCTTCTTTCTGTAAATATCATATATGAAATTAGATAGTCACCTGCAGGCCACCACCTTTAAGGGATTTCTGGTTTGCAGTGATTTTTGATTGAGTCAAAGCAGACAGTGAATGTTCTACCATGAACTGTCAAATTCTTCACACAGATTCAAGGAGTCTTCATTTTCCTTTTTAATTTAACCTTACAAACATAAAAGGACATTTGAAAGAACAGCAGATGAGCGCCAGTCTTACAGATCCTAACTCTGCTTCTACTAAAATCACTGCCAAACTCCTATTGATTTCAGCAATCACAAAAGAGCCATTCCATAAACTACTGCCTCATATTTTATGAGTTTGGCTTTCTTCTTTGATTCTGCTACTAGAAACAGTCCTAAGAAAATGCAACAGATATGTAAATGTGTTGAATTAAACCTTCTATTAAAAAAAGACTCCCAAATCCTGCACATTCATTTTCAGTCTGCTAAAAGAATGACTACTGCACATCTCAACTTCAAACTTCAGTAGTGAAGATAATAAGAATATTTGATGCAGTTGATAGATCAGTTGAAAAAAGTTTGGAAGCACTAAAAAGGAATTGTCTGATAAGACAGATAAAATTAAATTGCAACTGTTATCTTGCCAACCTAAACAAAACAGCATGCAAAAAATAACTGCTAATATTGACAGGTGTTATTTCTCCCAGGAAAGCTTGCAATACATTATCTCAGTGACAGCACTCACCACAGAAGCCAATGCTTCCTGTATAGATTAGAGGTTAGGCTAAAAACTTGAAGTCCTGTTTACAATTCTGGAAATGGGATAAACAACAGAAACCAAAACCAATCTGATTGTGAGAAAAATGGATGGGAAGATGTTAAACTTCCCTCCACCCCCCGCCTTGAAGGCAAGGAAAGGAGGGAGAATCAATAGAAAGAGGATTACATCTTCAAAAATCAGATCCAAGTTTTCCTTACACATGGAAAAATGGACAATCTTCCCATTCCTGCCTTTTCTACTCTAATCCTTCTTACACTATCCCTCTTTACATCTTTTAATGTATTTTTCCTATTGCATTATGGTTTTCTCCTTCTCCATGCTAGACCCTCCGTCTTTCACGTCAGCCTCTACTCTTTCAACAGTGTCCTATTCATTCTCCTTGTGACCTCTTTAAGTCCCACTTCTTTCACAGAGCCTCCCAGGGTGATTACCTTACAGGCAAAGCCTTGGGTCCAAGCATTTACCCACTCACACAGCTTAGACTGCAAGTTCAGATGAGGGCTCTGTCTTCTCAACACCTTGCAAAAAGATGGTCAAAAGATACAAAATGTGCATGCCTCATGTTGAGCAGCTCTATTTATATTAAACATTTCTTTAAACTGCTGATTTCCAAAGCTACCGAGTGACCGCTCCTTCCAATGATTACCAAAAAAACTCTGACTCTACTATGGATTTTGGTGTCAGAGACTTAGGGTATTTTAATATGAAATCTCTTTGTTCCTCTTCTCATTCATCATTGTCTACTTCAAAACGCCCGTACTTTTACACTAGCAGTACTCAGTGTGTCAGATAGGAAGGACAAGGGAGAAAGCAAATAAGAAATAATTGTCAGATTAACAGACAAAAAAATACAAGTAATAAAGATGAGCTGTATCAGGAAAGACAGAAGAAATGGCATGGAAAGATGGATCAGATGGAGATAAGAGTCAAGTCAGACAGCCATTGATGGACTGCATTTTGCACTGTCCCCAAGGAGTGGGGCAATTTGCTGCAATGGAAGGGTACGGTTATTTTGCCTTGAAGGCCAGATTTTTATTTGCAATGCAACGTATATTGCTAGGTATCTTATGTTTTGTTGTTACCTATGGTAAGCCTTTATGGCTCAGGTAAAAGAAGTTAAATTAAAAGGGAGGAGGACATACCTATACTAATGAAAAAAAAAAAAAAACCAAACCTAAAACACTATTAAAGGAAATAGAAAAAAAATTGAGTACACTGGGTACAAGCATTATGTTTCTTAAAGTTGATCTATATCTACAACTTTGAAACAAATTATGAAATTAAGGTTTCTGAAACCCATTTGCTTGGAGATGATGACACACAAGACACTAAACACCAATTTGTTTCCATTCCCATAGAAAATATAAGCAACATCAAGAGCCTTTGTACATTAAAAAACAAAACCCGTCCTGTCTTTAAAGTCATAAGTAGTACCATGTAGAATTCTTACTAATACTGTAACTACCCATATTGCCCTAATTCATATGGGTAGTACAAATAAAATACTCTCTCCTGAGTCAAACCTTTCCAAAGGTATTCACTTAAAGAATTACCTGTGTTAGAACCATTAAACTCAGTGCTCAGCACAACTCCAATTCCTGATCCAGCCAATAACTTGAGATTAAAATGATTTCTGAAAAAAACAAAAAAACCCCCAAAAAACCCCAAAACAAAATCACAGCATGTTCAACAGAGAAATTTTATATTATAAAGATAATATATTTGTTAAGATTTAATATTTTACTGACACCTGGGGGAAAAAAGTTTTCCACAAACAGTACTTTAAACATGCTGAACTAAATTACTTTAGAAGTTTAGAATCTTTAGCTTTGAAAATGAACAATATAATGTTCACTACAAGAAAGAACAGAATTCAAAGGAACATTTCATACTAAAGCTTTGTGTACAAATGGATTTGCACTCTATTTTTACTGGAACTTTGTAGTGTTTTGTGAAAACATTAATAGAAATGTTCATCATAGCTTAGGAAGTGTGTGGAAAGAGATGTCTTTAACCAAAGCAAGGCTCGGTCTGTGTTAGCTGAATATCTATTTAGACCACACACAGTGGTTAATATTTACCAAAAAATGTCGCTTTTTACAGCAACCAGGTCAAAAAGAGAGTATATCAACTTTCAATTAAGTTAAAAATAATGCAAAAATGTTTCAGCTAGATCTCCAAGACTTCATCAGCTTTTAATTTAAACAGCTGCTGGGAACAGTATACAAAATCATACGTTATGAAGTTTTGAAATCTAGGGTCATCTTTCATGACAAATAATCCAATGAAACTGAAGTTAACCTCTGAATGAGGTTCAATACAATACCATACAAACACTGCACTCTACTACAATACAATACAACTACAATAAAGCAAAACTTGGTTTACAGATATGAGTTAAATATACTGAAACTCTGAATACCTTTCAAACTTAACCAGCAGATTTACAAAAAACCTGGGTCTCATCCCTCTACCATTCAACCACAGGAAGCTATCAGATTTTCATCACTGAAGTCGGAGTAACTGTTGGGCCCCCTTTCTAACTACGTCTTTCATCACAAAAAGCAGCCAACTCAGAGACCAGTACTCACAGGATACGAAGTTTTCTTGGTTTTGTATTTATTCTTTTTTAAAAATACTTTCTTCTCCAAAGACCCCATACTTGTTATAGCTCTGCACATCCATTACTACACTATACATATAGACACACACGTTTTCTGCTAAACACTAATATTATTTAAAGTGTTTAGTATATTTTAATGACATTTGTCAGGTTTCTGACAAGACAGGAAGAATATTTCCTGGCCCACACAATCCCACAATCATCTTAGGAGGAAAGAACCACAACAGAAAACAAAAATAAAATTTATTTTAAACAAGTGTTTTCTTTTAAGTTTTTTCTTTTGAATGTGGTTAAAGCTTAAATTAAATCAAAACTTTGTATCAGAAAGAAATTCAATACATTCTATGATTCTCCAAAAGAAAACCAATTCTCTTAATACCACTTTTGTAGGTTAAATTCATAGGGGAAGAAGAAAATTTGGTTGCAATGAAGAACAAGTTGAATGTTCAAGTGAGAGTAAGATGAGCACTAGCCAGACCTCACATAGTCACCCATTCTGCTGATAACACATCTTCTCTACCACGACACAGGCTGCCATGATGTCCCTCGAATTTTCAAATCCTACCTGCACAAGCTATGACAGAGATCCTGAGGCAAAAATAAATATATCATATATAATTAAAGACTATAGCCATATATTAACAGAAGCAGAGTTCTCACTCTGTAATGCCTAAGGAAGAATACAAAAATATGACACTGCCTTGGGATACTCTCCTACTCTCTAACAAGTTTTAAACTCAGGACATCCAGAGTCAGAGATAGTACCTTGGTGTCTAACAATTTTTTTATTACATTTCCTTTCATTAATCTAATTGCTCTTGAATCCATGTAAACTTCAGCAGTCAAAGTCCAGAAAGTTTCAGCTTTGCTATTTCCTTTTGCAGAAGTGTTCAAATACAACTTTGAACAATAAGATTAATTTGAACTGGTTTTATACGTGAAAGAAAAAGCGCTCTGATAAAATAATCCAGAACAACAGCAACAACAAAAGGCACAAGATCAGAGTCACACCATTAAAATAAACATGTTTATTCAGTTACAATACAGAAGCCTAAATCTTCAGAGACTGAAATTCTATCAACTTAAACAGAAAGTTCAAGTAAAATGTTTCATAAATCTGAGTAGAAGCTTTAGGATTTGACTCATTACTGCTACTCATTTTCAGTTTTCAAATATTTCTCAAGCATTGTTATACTAACAAACAGATCCTCAACACAACTGATGGTATTTGCAGATTCAAAAATTTAAGTGCAGCTGCACAATACAGTATACTTTTTACTTTTTTTAAACAGAGGAGCAAAACAAAACACATGAGTAACTCTTGATCTGCCAGCAAATCAATTATAGACAGCTTCTGTAAAAAGCATCTAAAATCTGCTTCCAGTCAACACAACCTAGCCATCTGGTTCCCACAGATATCTGCCAGGAATGGGTTGCAAAACCAAATTAATGGTGATTATACAAAAATATTCAAAATTTAATTTAAGCTTGCCAATCACTTTTATAGTCACTTCACATTCATGTGGAAAGAATCCTCCACTCACCTCTTTGAAGTTAATGACATGTTTAACCCCCCCTAGAAAAACGGTTACAAGTACATTTAGCAGATTTGTTTTAAATTAGCTTTGTCAACACCACTGCAAAGTGTTAGGAAGGACACAACACACCAGCTACGTGGTCTTCACACATTCTTCAGTTAAAACATAAAAGGGTACTTTCCTTCAGTAATTATTTTAGTAGTAATTTAACTTGCTTTAACACAGAGTGATATCTCTATTTTAACTGTTTTATTAATTCTGGATGAATACAATTTTGGACAACATCAGAGGTGTCAGTTTACCTACTGATAACCATTTATTATGCTTCTGTTCACCAACTGTCCCATCACACTTGTTGCCAGTATCCCAAGTCTATTCTAGACACTACACATGCAACCAACTATTACAAGCCTTCTCATTCAATTCAGTGCTTAAAAAAAAGGCTAATAAAGATTGAGGGAATAAATGAGAAGCACCTAGATTACTCAAGCAACCAAAGCCTCATCACTCCAATAACATAAAATTCTTTTAATTTCTGTTGCAATTTTGTAATACAAGTATGTAATTCTATATGTAGCATGACATACAGGAATCTCAGGCATTACTTCTGTTACCAGAATCAGATTTTAAGGTACTTTAGAGTCCATATTTTTATTAAATTTATTAGTACATTTAAAAAAAAAAAATAGTAAATTTTTTTCTAATGGGTTTTGATTTAAACAATAATGTTTAAGAGAATTTAAATAAATTACGTGGACCCCATTTACAGATATAGTAAAACCTAAGTGTTATCTTTAATTTTAGAGGAAAACATGCATGTAAAATATCCTAGTATATTAGGAAACCATATAATCACAAAATTGTATTACTATTGCTAAATTTTTTATTCTGATCAAAGTAAAACAAGAGTACATCTATAACGCAAATCAGTAATTCCATACTCCAAAACAGTGTAAATTAAAGCGCGGAAAGCTATGATGCTCTAATCACAGTTCAGAATGGATATGAATTTATTTTTTAGATACTGTTTAAAAAAAATTAAAAGATGACATAGATAAACCCAAGCAGAAACCATGATGAGTACAGAAGCAAGCTTTAGTTAGTCTCCTTTTAAAACCTTTCCCACAGGATGTCACTATTGCTCCACATTGTCAAGTAGTTTGGAACTCTACTCCCCACAGGACAATGTGACACATATATTTAGGTATCTTCTAGTTTTGTAAATAAGATTACAACAGCTGCCATGTTAGAAGCCCAAATATTTACTGACCTATAGTTGAGTTAAAATCTGTTACAATCCTTCCAGCTTGGAAAACTAGAATACTAACAAACCTGGAAATAGTGATATTGATGTCAGTACATTGTGAGTATTTAAGTAACACATGCTCCAACTGAAGACATTAAAGAATTCTCTTCCTTAAATTCCTACATTTTCATCCTTTAGGGCTATGTAATTTATTCTCGAGATATTCATGCCATTGGATAGACTTTTTTCTAACAAAATAGTGACATCTCGTGGTGACACTCAGAAAGCCTAGCTCAAGCACATCACATTTCTTCTGCATGGAATAGATAAGAAAACTACCAGTCTTTAAAAGTTACAGTCCAAACCCTACCAGCCTTTGGTGCTGTAAGTCACATAGCATCTCCATAAAAGATGGTGTTCAAAGAAGATCACATATTGATCCAGATGTTAGAGACAAGAGGTCTCCACATTTTCCTGCCTTTAGCCAACCAGCCAACCTTGCCACCACTACTTTTGTTCGGCAGTTTGACATCTAAATTGTAGGTCTGGAAGTCACTTCTCAGAATCACACATAAAATCTTTGCAAGAAAAACAAAATCAATGAGAAAGATTTTCTAAAATACAGTGGGCCAAATTAGCCTTAGCACACTAAGACATGGAAGTGAACTCAGCCAAAAAAAAAAAGATTTTAATGAACAAACCTCTAATTATACTTTCAACGTTAACTTTATAAACAGAGTTTTTCAGTGTTGCTGTTCTGTTTAGACATCTTACAGATGAACACTATTTTTCAAAAGTTTTCTTGGAATTTGTTTGTTTATGTTTTTATTGCAAATATATCTGCCTCAGTAAGGTAAAACAAGAATGTTCGTATCGTTGACCGTTGACAGTTCAAAAAGCTGAAGGTGGGTTGTTTGGTTTGTTTAGTGGTTTTTAGCATTTTATAGTAAACACTTTCTTGTTATGAAAATTATATGAATGTTTTGTACAGTCCTTTTGCCTGTTAGTAGTGCTTAATGGATACTGACACTTAATGAACAATGTATTTGTAAAGTGCTGTACCTAAAACAAGGCGTCATCAGCAGAAATCAGAAAAGGAAATTTCCCATTCTGCCATTACCATATATGCAATGTAACAATAATGAAGACCAGGTGCACACATGTGTGAGTTATTTTATACAAGAACAGCAAAACTGTCACTGTGGTCAGCAGTCTGTGAAGAATATAAACTAGAAAAATTACAGTGTTGCAGAGGAAAACCCCCTAAAGTAATTACTGAAGTTTATTTAGCAGAATATGCACCTTTGCTACTCTTAAGGTATTAGTGTTGCAGTTTGCATTACCCAATATTTCAAATAACCTGCCATCTTCAGCCTCGTAGTTTAAGTCAATTATGCCAGTTTTTATTGTGCTTGAGATTGAAGTCAAAACCAACAGGAAAATAACCCATGTCAACAACCCACTGATCCCAGACATAATACATCAGTTGTTCTGCTCTACATGTTCCAAAATAGCCGTTCAAAATGATGCACGATGGGTCCAACACTCTAAGATACAGAAATCAATTTCCATTCACAAAATGATGGATGTAATCATGCATCTGCAACTTTTCTGAGAAAACTCTGAATCTTGCAATATTTAATGATTTTTCATAGTTGTAAGGCAGAGGTTAAAACTGAGATGAGTCAAAATCCATAAGGCAAATGATTACACCTTTCTTTTAAAAAGCCTCAAGAAAAAAAAAGCCTTAAAGACTATCTGATAATTTTTTGGCACCTGACTCTCATCATGGACAGCTCTTTTGCCTAAACTCTACAAGGAGCTACATGATAAGCAAGATTAGATATACTGAAGATGACAACAAGCCAAAGCATGCTGTAGTTACAGAATAATATATTCTGAGATTTGTCCAAAAGCTCTAGCAATAACAAAATTTAATTCCTTCCCCCCACCCCCAAGACCCATCAATGGAATATCCATCTTTCTCCAAGTCTAAATAACCATTATTGTTTCTTTAACTGCTTATATTATTGAAAGTGCTGCTATCCTGTAATGCCAGTAAAATACTGTAAAGCTGCTACTGGAAATAAGCTTTCTGAACTCCTGGCACACTTCAAATGACTGAAGGGATTAGAATGTTGCCCCACAGTTTTCCACGTTTCCAGACACCTTGCTATGGTTTAATCATCACTAACTATAAAAAATTCATTTTCAGTCTAATGAGTTTAAAACCAACCAGATCGGAGTTTTTAAAGAGCCTTGGGAATTTTCAAGGCCAACTCTCTTTGAGGTGCCTAAGGAATCCCTTCGCAATAAAGGGAAAATAAAAACATAGGTGTAAACTTATTATGTCAGCCTCTGAAATCAAAAGAAAACATGACAAAACCACCTGTGAAAACAGTCACAAGAAGAGCAGTCATGCAGGAGTTAAAAAAAACTATACAAATTATAAAGCATATATTATGGCTTCTCATTTCAGGCGTGATACCACAAATCTTAATCATGCAAAGAGCTGCTTTGTTTCCTCATCAAAAGACAGGGAACTAGAGGGAAGTTTTAGCTCATTTAACTCATTGTTAATGACAGTGCAAGAATTCTTTCATCAAAACAATTTAAAGTAATGTATTCATTCCTTTATATCTAATTAAAAATATCCTGGAAGGCAAATCCAGATAAACTCACAGTCACCTTGGTAAAGATGGATTAGGTTAGGTCTCAGAATGCAAACCCCATAGGCTGCTGAATACAGGATGAGAGACAGGATGGAGAAAGGCTGCACACAAGAATCTGCACCAACTTGCCACAGAAAGCAGCTCTGCCAAGACTGTTCTTTCTAAGTGTGTGGGACTTGGCAAGAAGAGTAAAAGTGGAAATCACAATTATTCAAATTCCCTGACCACTTCTCTTCTCTAGAAGCTGGCATGGAAAGAGCATGAAAGAAAAACTGCAAGTAATTCCAGTGCTGTTCGGCACTGAAAGAAAAAGAAATTCCTTCCAACTCCATATAGGACTTCACGAGCCAAATCCAGAATAATTAAACTGGACGTGATTTGAATCAGACTCCAAACACACAGCTGAACTATTTGGAATGCAGTGTTGATTCCCCAGATTTTATATACCAAAATGGCCCTTTAACAAACTAGCAATATGAAGAGAACAGTTTATGCTCAAATAAAGCAGAGGTTGCAGAGAAAAAAGTCAGTTAAATACTAAATTGTTTAATTTCTCAAACAAATTAAATACAATGGAACATCAAATATTTATTTTCTCTTAAAAAAAAAAAACAAAAACCACACACACACAAAATAAACTTATTGATCCTGAAAAATCATTCTCCAGACAGTTCCAAACAAAACTTTATTTTTTTGGTAACAAATTTTTAGGACTTACAGACACTAGGTTCATACAACTAAATAGATGAAGTAGCTTGACTAGTTTAAAATATAAATATGCACTCTGACATGTTTGCATGTATATAATTTCCAAGGGTTTTTCTGGTGCCTGTCAGGAAGTCCCTAGATTCATCTTTATATTGGCCAATTACTTGACCATGTTGGCAAGACAACCACCTTCCTGGTGGCTTTGAGCTGTGAAGATCAGATGTACTGTAAAATACTCTTATTAGTAGGTTATGCAAACTAAACTAGAAGAAGGATTGGAAAGCAGGACTGAAATCATCATCACCATCAGATATATCCTGAGATGTAGAGCACAAAATAATAAGTTTTATGTTCAAGCAATGAAAGTATCAAATAAAATGCTTGGTTACTACACCTTACGTAAAGGATAATATTAGAGATCTTAAATTGCTAATCTATTTTCATCTGGTTCACATCATATTGTATCATTTCAAAAAACTGACATTTTAATACAATTGTTATTCCCTATTTTTTTTCCATCCAGTACCTCCAGAGCTTTATTACCTTTAATCAAAGCAGCTGAAATGTTCCTAAGAACAACAACATTCACCTTACTGCTTTCCCCTTCAAGATTATCTATCATATCATCCACCATTTTATGGATTAAACCCTGGTCTTCTGAAACCCTGGTTGTTCTACCCTAGCACAAGTCAAGAACAATCTCATAAGTACAACACACCATGATGCATCACTGATGTAAAACACAGCTACTACATTTAGCAGGTTTTTATTTCTTTTTATTTCCAACGATATCAACCAATCCCTGCACCTACCCGTGGGTATCATCTTCTGTGTTTGAGAACAGCAATACAGAAATAAAGAACAGATTTTTAGAATTTGTATTACAATACTGACCACAGGACATTTCTTCTTACACATGACCTTTTTTTTTTTTCCATATAGATCTGGAAGACAGCCTCAGAAGCAGTTATATGTATTATAAAGTATTGCTTTAAATATATCATTCTTCAGACTGTATACATTTTAAAAGGTAAATTAAAATTTTGTGTACTAGAAAAATGCCACGAGAAAGGTAAAATAAAATAAGGCTTATTAAAAAATTACAATTTTCAACAATTTACTCGATTTTCAAAGTTACAAACCAATTCTTGGTTTCCTGACTATATTCTAAACAAAAACTGTGGCCAGTATCAAATAAGGGTTTTGACCTTCTTATTTGTCCTTTGCACATTACACTGACATTTGCTACCTCCTCCATCTTCCTCCATCCTTTCAGCTCCAGACACTATTACTTGCCCACATTCCTAACTGTGAATGGCTCATTCCCCTCCCATTTGGGGTGATACAGCCCCGGTATTTTCCATGCAGTGTACTGTCCCAGTAGCTCAGAGGTTGAGAGCTGGAGTAACTAGGGAGAGGATGATATAAGAAAGTATCCTTGAGTAAAGGAGCCATGCTCCTTTCCCACTTGATAATTTACTATTAGTTACCTAAATTATAACCAGAAACCCAAATGTCGACAGCTCCAGATACAATAATGGAATAACAATACGAACTATTGTAATTTTATCCTTCATACCTTGTCTCTATAGAATATTGTATCAATCAGGGACACATACTGTTTCTGTTCATTATTAAATTTGAAGTGACTTGTTTCATAATAAAGTTTCTCAGGAACCCTAATAGGGTTTTTTGTTTGTTTATTTGCTTAAGGTAGTACGTAACAGATATCCTTTTTCAATAAAACTCAAAAAATTGAGCCAACTTTCAAGATATAAAGAACCTTAAGCAGGTTTAAAATGCTTTAACAAAGGTATTTTGAGGGGGAGGAAGGTAATGTAAAGTTTGTCTACTCTTAATTCTGTATTAATTTAACACTAAAATAAGTATAAATCAGCTCTCAATATAGCGCCTTATCCACCGGATGACTTCTGTATCATTCAGATAAAGAACAGGTCCAGGTTGCTGACCAGGATCACTATCAGGAATATTACTTTTCACAGTATTACAGTTTCATTGCTTTTGCATCAATGAAACTCACCCTCTTAAAACGTAAACAAACTGCTCATTCGCTGAAGTGAGATTCACCGAGTTAAAAAATTAAGTTGTACAGATCAGAAATGTAATCATGGGAGACAAGCTCTGAGAGTTTTTCAATCACTGTGGGGCTGCATCAATTTAAAGTCATGTTACATTAAAGAGAAAAACGTCTGGGAAAATCTCCCAGTTGTCACTTTAGATTAGATTTGTTGTTGTTATCAGACTGTGCATTTTGTAGGCTTTTTTACATTTTAAAGATACTGCCTCATGCAGTTACACAGTGGATAAAGAAACAAGTAACATACGATTTTTTAATCAGACTGCCTAGAGATCAGGAGTTTTCACAAATTAACTGGTAGTCTAAAAACACATCTTGAAGCCTAATAACATTTAAACTTTAACTACTTTAGAGTCACAGGGAAGCCTCCCAACTTAACTTTTCTTCACAGAAAGGTCAACAGAAAGTTTTGATTCTTCCAACAATAAAACTGAACACATTATGGAGACCTGCCACAGAGGTACCAAAATGGGCCAGACTAAACCCAACCTCTAAGAAAGATCTTTCCAGTCCAAGAGAACACAACAGACCAGCAATGTATGGCATTTTTAAGTTTACCACTTACATGAGACCTACAATACTTACGGCGAAGTCCAGAGACTGACATCTAAATATAATTAACAAGTTTCAGCCTCACTATGTTTTTTCTGAAGGTGGACTTTAAGCCTTGTAAGGACCACCAAAAGTATGAAGAACCTTATTCCAAACTGTGACAGCTGTAACAAGTTATGTCTTGAAATAGTACATCTTTAATCTAACACCATAGCCCTAAATCTGTTCTAGTTCTACAAATGCCTCTAGTTATTTCATTTTTATCAGTGAAGAAAATGAAATAAAAAGTATTTCATACTTAACACCAAACAGACCATGTTATCCCAGAAGACGTGCTTAAATAATTTAGCTGTTAAAAGAATCTTTAACTATAAATGTACTAAATTCCAGCACAAAAGATTAACTACAAAAGAAATTAACACTGCCTTAGGAAGTGAGATAACATTTTTCTAAAGCATTTCTAAAGCTTTTTGATATGCTATTTTTTAGAATTATATCTGGAGAGAACTAATATTTTTAAATGAGACTTGCAGAGCTGCTCAAATTGCAAAGTAACATTTGTGTAAGTTCAAGAATTCTGTGGAACTTGTTCTGCTACCATTAAAAAAATCAGTGCACAATTTTTCACTATTTAAACGGTAAGTACCTAGCAATCATAATTTATCAATAAAAAGATATTCAAATAATATTCACCTAAAAAAAAATTGCTCCTGGTTCTAACAACAACTTTGTCACAACATATCAAAGCTAAATAACATTTTCTCCCTTCAACAACTTAAAAGTTTCCAGGGCTTTATCACCAGTCAAAGCAGTCTGCATTCTCCAATACAAACTGACAATCTAGTGATACAGTACATTAAAAATTCTCTGTAGTATTGACTGCCTGAAGCTGATGCTCCCTTGCTAAATGTAGTGCAGTTCAATTAACAGCTCTTCAATATACAATTTAATTTTTCTTTCATCTTGATCCACAGCCGAGCTTGAAATGAGGAATGCTGGAATAGATGTACTTTAAATATTGAAGCAAGTCTTTATAAATAAATCTATCAAGCTTGTAATGATTTCTGTCATAACAGGACCAAACAGATGAACCTGAATGTCTGGGACTTTCAGGTTTGTGCATTGTTTTTCTCAGCCTTCCAGGGCTGTGAATTGCTGGTGCAGGAGAGGGCTCCAAAAACTCCCCCAAGGAGTGGAAGAGCTTTTTCTTTACCGCACCATTCTTAAGAAGCACAGGAACACTTTGGTGCTGCTGCTTTATAAAGTAAAGCCTTTTCCATGTAAAAATACAAATGTTCACTAACATCACCAGAACTGACTCCAAACATTTTAATATTTCTCTCATTATTTAAAAAGGTAATCAAACAGAAGTGCATGGCACCAGTTGCCATTACCAAATCTACAGTCAACTGGGAGACAACCAATTCTGGATTGAAAAGTAAATATTTAATGCATAAATACTACCCTGGATATCATTTTTTCCCCCTGCAGTGTGAATGTACATAGTACACTTCAAATTTTCTCTAGGTAGCCATGCCATTTCACAGGGAAATGTAAGGTTAATTGAACCAGGACAAAATGAAATATTGCATTTCAAAGTTCCTCTAAGTGGGGCACTGCTGAAGGAAGCTATTAATATCCCTTACAGTGTGCATGCTCAAGGAAACATTGTGAATCAGCTCATTTCTCATAGGTATACACACAGCTTTCAAAATGGTAGGATTTACTACTGTTCATCAGAAAGGAAAACACTCTACTTTAAGCTAGAGGCATTTTCTACTCTTTAAACATATTCACAAAAACAAACTTGACAACACTTACTGCCTTAGGTGGCAAAGAAGCACTACTGACATGGAAGGCTACCAATCAGCGCGAGATGAGTTACAGAGCAAGAGAAGCTTCACCAAGTGAATATAAGCAGCACAAGAACACTAATCAGTTCCAGATTAATTCAGTCAAATCGCCTTTTCTCAATTTATACATTAATGCATAGTGAAATATATAGGTTTACCTCATTTGCATCCACATTTATCATGGTATTAGTTGAGATGCTGAGGTTGTATTCTTAATTGTTATATTTTTTTCTTCTTTGTGTATTTTTAATCATCTTATCTATATTATCACTTTGAATGCTGAGAAAAAAAATCTCTGGGTAATGGTAACATTACCCAGTCTCATTATTGTCACCATTCCCTTTTTCCCTTTATTTCTAGTCCTACATTTAAAAAAAAAGTATCTCAGTACTGTATTTTAAATTGCCACAGAAATAACATTCAGCATTTACAGTAATTAACTTATCATTACTTCAAATAACTACACTAATTGGTATGCTCTACAAACCTGCAACACTGCAGAATTAAAAATAAACATAACAAAGATATAATTTTCAACTAATCTATACGTACAATTAAAGCTAGTTTCAAGATTTATTTCATTCTATTATTTTTTATTAGCTACAGCAGACAGTAAATGGGGTGTACCACGTTCTGCTTTGCAAACACCTAGATTATAAAACATAATTACACAAATTAATTAGAAATGAGTATACACATTCATGTCTTTGTTTGTAATCATAACATGTTAAACATGACCACATTAATGAGCAGTTCCTAAAAACTATAAGATAGTATAACCAAGTAAAATTTCAAAGCTCCCTGACCACACAAGGCATAAATGTCACTCTGGCACAGAGAGGGTTACCACCACTTAAATTGTCCTGATGTCATATTTTGAGGTTGTAACGAGTATACAGGTCGTTCTCCTACACAGCAAATTAGCAATTCTGTGAGAACTCCTAACACCCAGTGAACCATTGCAGAGTAGAAGCCCAAACTGAATTTTTCCCTGAACTGGGTCCTATACTTTCTTTCCCAGCTACTCTCAAGGGTTTTCTGATATCTAAGGGCCTGAAGCCCCTTCAGTTCTGCCCACTGATTGTACACTTACCCTTTCATGAAGTTCAATGCTTACAGGAACATAATTACCCTAAGGATCTTTATCCTTCTTAACAAGTTGCTTCTAAACACTCTATGGGACCAAAAGTTATTAGACAAGGAAGGGCAGAGACAGTGACTGAGCATGCCTTGGTTCCCTGGGAAATCAGACTAGAGATAACTCTCCAGAAAGCCAGGAAATGAACAAAGTAATTCATATGTTTTCTTTTAAAACCAAACAAAAAGATTGTTTATTTATTTCCTGAGACCAAATCTGTACCTGCTGCACTCTCCTAGCTGTGTTTACTATTACAATTATACTGCTACAGCATTTCAAGCATGCATAAAGCTTGCATCAGCAAGATGTATTTATTTCAGTTCCACCTCGGCAAAATAAGGGATATTAACCATAAGCTTTTTTACCAATTTAATTGCATCTTCATAAAGAGCGTCTATCAATACAACTAAGTTAGAGCAGATATGCCTCACCCACGTACCACGTTGTCAAGAGTCCATAGTGCAAAACTTGTCTAAGATCTCCTCTGAAGGTGCCTAACATGGTGTGTTTAGGACCTTTAGGTACAAACAGCTCTTTGTCATCACAACCAATATTCAAGGCCTAAGAGACCTACAGGTGGTTTAGTTAAAATCAAACTACAGCCAGATCACAATGTGTCCCTTAGAAGAATTAGAAAATACCAGAAGACCAGAACTACCCTACAAAGTACAGAGCTGGCATCTGTGTATTAGTAAGGATTGAGAGGACCTGAAAGAGGCATCTGCAAAGTACAGTCTAAGGTAAGGACATCCTGATTTATTTTCTTACTCAAAATCAAAATAACAACAGTTTTGATAAGCACACTTATGAAAATATAAGTATTTAGCTACATATTTTATGCTATTTTTTCCTTTATTATTTATATGATAGGATCAGCTATTCAAGATTTATTTAGGTGGTTCAAGGCTTGTTTTGCCTATCTCCAGCAAAAGTAAACTAAAAAAACTACCCCAAACATTCCTTTTGTTACATCAATTCAATACTTCTATTTGACAAGTAAAGTTGGTTGTTGAAATTAATGCTGTATCTCAGTAACCTCAAATGACATAAGGGAAAGAACAAGTTCAGCACACTAAAGGGAAAGCATAAGTTCAGCACACTGTTGCTTATTTTTATATACTGAGTAATAAAGCTGCTTCTGCAAAATGATACACTGAGTATCTCTATTAGGACCAAATTAATAGCAGTTTAGTGCAAAAATTGGAACATTTAGATTTTGTTTTCAGTCTAATTTTTCATTATGAACATCCACTCATCAAGAGAGTACTGTTAAAGGAACAAGAGTTGCTGTTTAGAAAATGCAAGGTGTTTACCTGCTTACTGCAGGGGTAGCATTGCATGTAATTCACTCTGGTTCAGAGTTCTCACACAGCAAGTCACGAGAAAAAAAATGATTTTTT
>NW_010298791.1:141523-170755 GCF_000700745.2 Antrostomus carolinensis | reverse complement strand
GAACAAGGGATAGTGGTTTTAAACTGGAAGATGATATATTTAGATTAGTAGATATTAGGAAGAAATTCTTTACTGTGAAGGTGGTGAGACACTGGCACAGGTTGCCCAGAGAAGCTGTGGATGCCCCCTCCCTGGAAGTGTTCAACGCCGGGCTGGATGAGGCTTTGAGCAACCTGGTCTAGTGGAAGGGGTTCCCATACATGGCAGGGGGGTTGGGACTAGATGGTCTTTAAGGAACCTTCCAACCCAAACCATTCTATGATTATGATCTTATAATCCTGTTCCCTCCACTTTTCCTTGCATCCTTCTTTCCCTGGCATACAAGTCAATTCCTTCCCCTACACTTTCTCTGACTTTCCTGTGGTTCCTCAGTGGACCCAACTGATTTACGAAACCAAGAGAAAACTATTCATGTTTTTATTTTGCTGAGTTGTTTTTTTACCAGCTGGCAAAGTGAACCAGCTCTAGAGGTGACAGAGAAATCAGAGCTGGTGCATAAGAAGCAATGGCTGAGAACAGCACAACTAGATTTTCTTGGGAGACCCAAACCCTTAAAGCACTCACTCTAAATAATGTGATAGCCTCTTACAAATACACTTACCATTTGAGATTGTAGACCTGTTGTGCTAGCTCCTGCAAAAAAACTGATGTAAGAAAATAATCATACCAAACAGATTTACCACTTACAGAGATAACAAAGATAAATGGCGAACAGGTTTGCCATAGGGTGGTTGCCCATTCTCAGGGGTAGACACTCCTGCACTGAGGGCAGAGACTCATGCATCTTTAAATAAGTGATCAAAGCCTGTCTCTTTACTGGATACAATCTTTTGCTTCAAGGCGGGGCGGGAGGGGAACTAACAATGAAAAAACCACAACTTTATACAGTTTTCTTGACTCTTCATTTTGATTCCTCCATAATTTGGGGGTGGGGAAAGCCATTCAAATGAGCTTGGCACATTGAGCTACTGCTGATTTGCCATATTCCAGTGTCCTCAAGTGTGACACAGCGTTATTATTCAGTGCTCTGTATTTAAAATCAGAAGTGATTTAATCTGGCTCTCTGCCGTCCCACTTCCTGACATGTTGACACCACGTAAATAATGCATAGCTGTGTGACCACATTACTTTCAAGCCACACACTGAGAGAAACAGACAACACCTGCTATTATTATTAGTCACATCTTAGATACCTTGGAAATCTGCAAAATTAACATAAAAATTAATTTAAACATGTTGTGGTCTCTAGCTCTAAACTCCTTCATTAGGACTCAAAGGGAACCTGTGCATCCACTGTGATTAAAACCAGAGATTGCTGATTTACATCTCACATCCTTTAAAGGTCACCATTCTAAGGCTGTTGTTAAATAACTGAGTTTGTTACCTGACATGAATTTCAACCAGCAAGATTTTTCTCTGTGCAGTGTTGACTGAAAGGGCCATAATTGTAGAAGGCGGCTCAAAAAACTAAAAAACCCCAGTTCTAGATCGAAAAATTCTAACTATCTAATTAATATCAGATACTGCTTCCTGCTAGCATTAGCCAGTCTACTTCTACTTTTCTGCTCATGTCAAAATGTAAACCTACTAATATCATCAGGGCGTGCTCATTAAACCAAAGTAAAATTATTATTTTTTTTTTTCAACTGGGGAACATTGTGAAGCAAATATATCTAATCTGTCACCTATTTCTTACACCATCTTTTATCGTCTAAATATCATACAACCTCAATCATATTGAGAGCAGGCAGCAATATATGCCATTTTTCACAGGGCATTTAACAAGGTTGAAAGTTCTTATCTGTAACACTGGTCCCCAACTATCGCTACATACATCCTCCTTTCCAATCTGGTGACTGCCAATCAGAGAAAGTGACTGAGTATGTTTTTACCTTTCCATGGTGTACAACAGTAGAAAACCTGCTCATCTTCTCCATTTCACTGAGCCTATGCTGTCAGGAGGATGACCATGGTATGCATTCTTCCCGTGAAGACACACAGGAGTAACTGTTAAGTCAGGAGATACAACAAAATACAACAAATGATAAAAAATAAAAATTAGGACTTTATAGTTTAGACGTTGGGACGGATGTATTGCTGTGGAGAACTCACCTCAGTCCTCACTCTGTGGACAGCAGTAGTGAATTGCACCTATGTAGATATGCAGTTCCCTACTGACTTTGGATTCCCAAAGCCTGAAATAAGAGAGTATCTGGCTCCAAACCACTAAACTGCATAAATAGATCATAATTTCTCAGTGAAAATCAGATATAGAACTCAAAATGCCTTGCCTAAAGAAATTCCTTTAGAAACTCTGCAAACTAGCAAACAAAGACAGGGAGGGTTCTTTTTTTGTTTTGTTCTGTTATTTTTTTTTGGGGGGGAGGGGGGGTTAAGCTCCTATGAGACAGAGCACACAGAAATTTGGTTTATTTCTGCTTAAGGATGAATACATTGGACAATATTATGTACTTGTCCATACTGTTCAAAAGGATCAGTGTTCTGAGTGTCCCAAATCCAGACCAATTATTTCTGCTTTCTCCATTAAGATGACCAGGAATCTTGTGGTCTCTTTTCAGAGGAATGTATTTGTCCAGAATCTTGCCTCAGAGATTTCTTTGCACTATGTTATTTAGAACAGAAAAGAACACTGGAATGACTTCCTAATTTTTTTAGTAAATCTGTTCTCAATCTACTTTATTCCAAGCATTTTTATAGACAGTTTCTTACATGATGCTCTACTCTGAAGCTCTGTAATTACACACACATACACTGGTCAAACTTTCTCTTGACTGGAACAGACTTAGAGTAACTCCAGTAAGTTGAAAGGAAAAGTTTGGGGAAAAGACTAGGTTGGTTGACAAGATAACTTACTGCTCAAGATGAGACTTCTGTTCTGACAGTTTCTATGGGTAATGTAGATGCCCCTCACACAGAAGTGAGAAAGCCTGTCTTGTGGAGGTTTTCTACAGTTTTTGTTTTGCCTGGGGTTTGGATTTCACAAGGCTAACTAGATTGCCCTTGTCTAGGAAACCCTGGGGGTAAAGCCAGATGGTGTCTGTGTGCAAGCTGGAAAGAATAAAAATTGGAAAAGGGTAGTGGCTGAAAACGATGGAATAAAACCCACTGAACTAGACGAGCAGGTAAATATAAAAAATTAACAAGTAGTTAGTTCACCACAGGTGAGAATGTATTTTGAGAGGAATGTCAAATGTATTTGGACATTTTTTCTGAAGTTCATTCAAAGCTTCTTTCAGAAAGGTTTTCTCTTTACCTCCTCAATGGAAGTCTTGTGAGAATACTATTAGGTTCAGAAAATTCTTCTAAATTCTTGTTGCTAGATATATACCTGAATATGCAGGAATAAATTAATTATTCCAAACAAGTCCAATGCTAGACAAGTAGCAAGTAAAAATAGCACAACTTGCACATTCTTACTAAGAGCCAGCTCAGCAGTCAGCAGCACTGACTGAACAGTGAACTATAAAAGCTCCCGTTATGCAGTAACCTGATTTGATTGTTTTCTCTACCAAAACATCCTATTTAAGCAACGTAAAATGTACAAGTAAATCTCTTATTTTGTGCAGCTGAAAGTGCATCAACACCAAAAGAGCAAAATCTGGGTAAATGTGAGCTACTGACAGCAGTAATGAGTCTGTTCAAGAGGAAATGGTGTGCTCTTCCTGTCGTCTTGGGGGGGGGGGGGGGGGGGGGGCGGAAACAAGGGAAACAGAGACTCTACCAATTCAAAGGCAAGATCTTCTGATGGTGAGGCTTGCTTGCACTTTATCTGATGTCCACATTTCCAAACTTGAGCACATGTGGTTTCACAGAAACGTTCAGAAGGGAAGATAGAGGCAATGAGCAGCACATGCATAAACTGTTTCCTGTGGTGGTTAAGAAGGGTGTGCTGGATGCCAGGTCAGGCTGGTGGGGTAGCAGCAAGAGCTGTGGCATTCAGTCAGTGACACCATTAGAGTCGTGGCAAGAAGCTGTGGGTGGAGGCCCAGGATGCACCTATGTACATGAGCCCAGAGTCCAGTGGCAGTAAATTTCCTTGCTTGTAAGTTGTGTCTTTTGCAGACCAGTTTCAAGTGACACACAAAATTGCATTTTTTTTATACACATAACAATTATTGCCCCATCCATATAGCATTTTGAACATTTTCTGTGATAAACGGTGCTAGATTTTCTTTTTATTTTCTACTGTCAACATTTTAGTTTTCACATCTGAAAAGCATGCACAGTTCCACAGAGATGTAATCTCCACTTGATTGTTTACAATTCCAGTGTTATACCCTTTCTTATCTATTCACTTTGGCTAATGTGGCTTGATGATTTCACTCTGTGTTTTCCCTTTTCAATTGTATACATCAGATAGCAGATATTCATACTTCCCTTCCATCATGTGACACATTTTCATATTGCAGAGTGACAACGTGGCAGACTTACTTTTGCAAAGAAATAGCCTTGATCTACTCTACAGTGTTTCTCAGAAACTAGCACTAATTTTTTACAATATAAATTAGGGAATGCAAGCTATGGATGGTACTGTGCTTGCAAGTATTAAATTGTGTCACATTTCTGCAGAAAATCACTACTCACTCAATTAGTCTGAAGATTCATTTGTTATTTCTGAAACAGTCTCTTTAAAACTGTATTATCTGCTTTATCTCTGATATGACTGATGCTTTGGAAGATATCACCGTGAAAGGAGACTACGCTTGCAGCAGTGTGCTTGAAAGCCAACAAACTGTCATCCATCTTCTCTTTTACAGTATGTGCTGGTATAAGCAATGGAGAAATAAGCAGAGGCTTATTGAGGCTGCATTGAAAAGTGGTGAATCAGATTTTCATTGAAAATTTGTTGAGGGTGCTAGGCTGTAATTTTAAAGGTGTTCAATGTTCCAGACAAATGTACACTTAGCTTTCTGTAAAGAACTTGGGTACCTTAATTCCACTTTCTTCAGCCCAAGGTGAGTGCTTTGAAACTCCTCTAAATTGCAATAGACAACTACTTGAATATTAAAGGCCTAGATACCCTTAAAAATCTGAACGCCAGTTCTTGATGACCAGTAGTCTTAGCCTGCTAGCTCAGTTCAGTCTTGGACACTTCACTATCTGAGTGTTACCTACCCACACACTAGAACTAGGTCATTATCACCCATCTGAACAGTAACTCAGGAGTAAGGAATGAGAAATATTCCTTTTGGCCTGTATTTGAAGTCACAACACAGAAGTAAAAAGTTAACCATACCATCATAATCATCCTAATCCTCCAGTCTTACTGTCCTTCATACCTCTAATTAAGCATGAAAAAAATAAATATCTTCCTGATGGTCTTTCCTGAGGCTTGTTACGAGTGATCTGACAACATCTAGAAAATTTTTATGAAAAGATGTTGTAAAAAAACTTTTTCATTCTCAGAGCTCTTTTTTTTTATTCTGAATAGATATTTCTTTAATTTCAAGAAAATCTAATAACATTCTAAGCTAGGATCAGTGTGTCTGAAACTATAGCAAAGCCTACACACTCCAGTTAAAATAAATATTTTTTTTTAAAAAGTTGCTAGCAATACTTTTTTTAAAAAGACAGAAGAATTTGTGCTTTTAAGGTTATATCAGTGAAAGATCTAGCAAGCCAAAGCGCTTTCCTTTTCCATTCCAACTAAATCATACACTATTTGGGGTAGAAATTTGGCAGGGAACTCTGTTGGCTTATCCCTACATTGTGCCTGGACTGATTTCTTTATCATTTTTTGATAGATGGACGTCTAGCTGAGCCCTGAATATCTTTCAGTGGTGTTGATTCCAAAGCTTCATTTGGCAGCTGGTTTCCTTGGCTATGAGTCTTTATGTTTATAAATTTTTCCCTGATACATAATCCTAATTTTCGCCTCACAATGCTTAGGGCTACTTTTTTATTTATTTTTTTTTTAATTGTCAACTAATGAGAATAATCAGATATTGTCTCTTTTCCGTTTCCTTTCTATTGTGGGCAATAAGAGGTCACTTTAAACTTCCTGCAATCAACGTGACTAATTCTATTGACTTAACGTGATATCATGGGTCTTATTTTGCAAGCCTACCATTACTTTTCTTACATAGCGCAAGATTTAGCCAACTTTTTTTAAACAAAATATCTATAACCAGTTACAGTACTTCAGCACATGACCATAAATGACCATAAACAAGACTAAAGTTTTCACTTCTCATTATGTATATTTCCACGGATTATGTTGTATAAATGGTTACACTAGCTGACTATGTGGACCTTTCATCAGGGTAGAAAATGTAACAGTTTGTAGAGCTGAAAAATATCAGTGCTTCAAAAAGAATGACATTGATCATTGAGAGAACAGTTGGAGAGATTAATTCTAATCAGCAAAGAAATTAAATAGTAGATCAGTATCAGTGTTAATCCCACTGAACTGGGAGGCTGGTGTCTGTAACCACTGCAAGACAGTTAACAGGGTCAGGGAAGGAGAGATTATTTTAGAGGGAGTAAAGACAATGTGAGAAAAGGAACAGTGGGCTGTGAATTAGCACTTTGAAAAGCTGCTGAAAAGGAGACTTTTTCAGGAGCTGAAGAGGGCCTAAAACTGTATGAAGAGTTTTGGGGAGCTGTTTGTACATTGGGAAGCTTCAGAAGATTACATTAGCTATGCAGTGCCAAGCTGCATCACTCAACAACAGTTCATGGCTGAGGATCCTGGGAGAAAGGAGGCTGAACTGCATCCTGAATGAAGAGAAAGGTGAAGTAAGCTATGTCCTGTCTTTCTTCCAAATAATTTCTACCTGCTAGCACTTTCTTCCTCAGAATGTGCAGAGCTTTGTGCATTCCCTCCCAAGGTGCCCATGAGTGCTCCTCAGCATGGTATAGTACATCTTTTCTGGATAAATTCCATTAGGTACATTAGAACACAGAACTTCTTCAGTGGAAAAACTGGGTTGGATTTTCACAAAATGATCATTAAATCAATAGTAGCAAGTATCTGGTAGCTCCTGGCAATTCTATTAAACACCTATTTGCCCTAAGTGTCTTTGAACAACTGACTGCAAGTGCCCCAATTGGTCATGGCAGCTTCATGGATCAGACAACAGGACGTATGAACACACACAGAAAGATGGATCACGATGGTATGACTCTAGGAGTCTTTTCTATTAACAGGACGAGCACTTGGTTCAGACTGTGTTTGCTCAAGCTTTCAGACACATCTCATTCTCATCAAACATGCAACCTTAACCCGAGTATCTCCCATGTGGTCATTAATCTAATTTGCCAAGACATTCTCACACTACTAACCTGTCATGCATCTTTCTAGTTACCATGTAATCATTTACATTTTGTCAGTAGTTACACAGTACCAAATGTGCCAAGACCATTCAAATATTTTTGACCATTTCTGTAGTTCAGTTCCAACCATGAAAAGTAGCTCAGCCAGTTACAAATATAAAATAACTGTTTTGTCTGGGCATTCATCACTTGTACTGACAATTAATAAGTTGGTTTAGAGTAGGAGTGTTACAGCCACTGAGTAGAAAACTCACAACAGCCTCAGAGCTGACCTTGTTTGCCAGGTAGCTTTTACCCACTATACCATTTCCTCTGAGCTGTGAACCCTGTAACCCCTGCATGTGCATCTGGGTCAGTGTGTTCAAGGAACACTTATTTCTGCATCTCACTAACCTCTATCACCAAGTTGAGGATTACCAAGTTCTTCTTTTCACTATAGGACTGTCGCTTTTAGGACGTGGGAAATGTGGTTCCTATTTTAAATAAAGGAAGTCTGAGCAATTCTGTAAAGCCACAAAGACCAAACTTTGTATGTGCATTTATTCCAACACCTTACATCATTTCAACTATTGAAGTTCTGATGTCCAAAATAACCTTATTAAAATCACAGAGCTCTTAAGCAATCAAGTCTATCTAGGGGCATTATTCCTGACACAAAGGGCAAAATTCCCTAAATCAGAATATTGCACTTGAAAGTTTTCTTGAGTCTATAAGAATTTGTTGTGCCTCCATCTGTCTGCTCAATAATTTGCTATTAAGCATTACTACTGTATATAAACCATTTGGCAGCATTGCTTCCAGCTTGAAGAGCCACTAGATTCAGCCAGACATTAAGAAAATTTCTGCCTTGCTTGAATTCCTATTTTTGCATTTAGATCTGCATCTTCCACTGGTCTGCTGTAAGATGGCACATATCTAGTTTGCTATCTGTAGCCTGTAACTGCAGTCTTTGAAAGAAGTAGACAGACAGGCCTGCTCTCTGGTGGAATTGTTCCCATTGGCGTGCAGTCTAGAGGAATGCCACTTTGAAATCATTGCTGTATAAAATGTTTGCATGGCCTTAGGACAGCTAGCAAGGCAGCAGGAGATTTCATGCTCTTGGGTTGCTGCTGATGCATTCAGGTTATCATTCAGGTCCTATCTGCTTCAGCTAATACCAAAAAAGTGAAGCACGGATCAGAGCAAGCTCACTGGAGTTCAACAAAAACAAAAGTTCAGCACAATGAGGAAGCAGATGAGGACTATCTGCATAGCTGTGGCCAACCCTCTCGCATGTGGCCATATAAGCTACCTACCTGAGCCTTCTAAAGCAGCAAGGTGCCTACTAGACACCTAAGAAAGCCAACAGATGTACAGGAGACCCAGAATCAATTAGCAGAAGGAGAAAATCAGCTCACCATTGGTCCATAGACAGACATGTAGATGCTGAACCTGCCAGGTCCTGGGAGAATTTGGCAGTATCAATTTCAGCAGCCAACATGGGTGCTAGTACACCATGCTATTCCTTGCTTACTGAGCAGGACAGCTTGCTGGAAGGCTTACAGTGCTCTCAAGCTGGGATAGCCAATCCTCTAGTCCTACTGAATCACTCATAGCCTGTGGTCTTCTATCTGGACAGCACTTGCTCCTACTTCCATATTACACTTATATAATTTATATAAATAATAAAAATATAAATACATAAAAGTAATTAATATATATAAAGCAGTGAGGGTGTTAAAGCCAGAATACCTTATTAAACAAAGAGAATACTGTCAGTGCTTTTTGAGGTTCAGGGACACTGGACCTTGCCACTTCCAGATCAAACTAGTTAAATATGCTGACATCTCAGGCATGAGTTGTTTTTTTAAAATGGCTTTGAGGATGATGGAAGGTGTGTTTTTAGGTGGATGAAAGGAGAAGAATTGGGCCAACTAAATTAATTGCCAAAATACTTCCTAGTACAGCTCAGGAGAATCAAGTTCTAATCTAAATGAAGTGTCAGGGTGACTAGAAACCTTGTTAATATTAATACATACATAAAGTCACTGATTTAAATTAAGGCAATTGCTGATAACAATACTTTAAATTTACAAACTCTCCATAACTGGGATTTTAACAGAACTTGGTCTAAACCTAACTCTGACCACTTAAGCATATGGTAAAACTTCCACTGACAACTGCAGAAGCAGGCTGAGGCCTCACAGAAACTTTTTTTTAAAGAATTTTTAAACTTTCACCTCACTGCTTTAGAGCATTTTGCAAGCACATACACCTCAGAGGTTTTCTATAGCTGGTGAGTAAGCTAAACCATATGAGGAAGAAATAATTTGTTCTAAGCCACAGAAGAAATCTGTGTCAGAGCAAGAAATTGGACTCAGAAGTGTTGATATCCTGTTCTTCTCTGTGGCATAGGAAAATCTGCTCACTGAGCTTTCAAGTCCACGGGGTAGAAATGATACTATCAGTGAGTTAAAGCTGTTTGAGTTGTTTATGAAAAAAAGTGGCCATGATTATACTTGTAGCTCTGCAGTTTTCATTTCCTTATTACAAAGCGGAAGATAATTCTTACTTTAAAGCATCCATTCCAACTTAGTCAGGCTGAGTTTAAGTGCTTAATGCAGTTTAAGTAGAGACCATAGGAACTGTAAAAAACCTAACGCATTTTATGAGTCTCTTTCAGCTGTCATGGTTAAATTTTTAAGAGAAAAAATTATCAACAGGCATGACAGAAGCATACAGAAAACATTCCAAGTTTCCTTCCTATTTTATCTTACAGAAATCAGGAAGACAAATAGATTCTTATCCCTGAAATGCTTATATTCCTCTGAAAAAAAAAGACCATGTATAACTACACAGCTGATTTCCAGCATGTGACCTCTGATAAATGTCAGTTCTTTGGGAAAATGAAGAAACAGTGTTTAAAATAATAATTAAAAAAAACCCCACCAAACACCCAAACAAAAAACAAACAACAACAAAAAAACCAACCAGAAATTAGACAGTGACAAAACGGCATTGAGGCAGATTTCAGGAAATATATTTTCTTTTCCAGTGTTACATTCCAAGATATTTTTAAATCACAGATATTGAAAACAGATTCCCATACAATTCTTAATCAGTTACAGTAGCCACTGGGGTTAGTGGTTCCTAACATGTGGCAAAAAATATAATATTTCTAACTCAAGCCATGCCATGCTGGTATTTTACCAGCATTCCTCATGCTATTGTTACAATTCAACTAGTTTCACAGGATTTGATTCTTTCCGAATGTAAGAACATAGTAACTCCCTTTCTGATATTAACAGCAAGCAGTATAATCATAACCATGGTTCTTTTCATCCCACTATCTCAAGATACTTTGATCCTTACCCCTGATTTTGTAGATGGAGAAACTGCAACTCAGAATCACAAGGTGACCCTCTGGAGTCAGCCAGCGGTAAGCTTGCTGTAGGGCCTAGAATGGAAAAATCAGCAAAAAACAGCAATTCCCAAACTTTAGATAGAGCCTATCTGGTCTCACACTTCTAATTGCCTCCCCTTAATTTGCACCACAGTAGTGTTGTTCTCGCATATCTCTAGGGCAGCATTGCTTCCTCACTCTGAAGTTGGGATCCCAACCCACCAGACACAGCTAGTACACAGCTCTGTAATCCCTTTAGAGGTGACAGCCTCTGGGGAGGACTCCAGGGGCGACTTTCCCCCACAAAGGCCAGAGAGAGGGATGCTCCCCTGGCAAGCTGACACCATGGTCGTTCCGCTGCCACTTGAAACTGTGTCTCTGGATAGAAACTGGCACAGCAAGGCACAACCTGATGCGGGTGCTCCTGCACACAGGCTCTGACCCACCATTTAGCAGGGCCTGTAGCGACTAGATGTAAGGAAGAAATTTTTACCATAAGGGTGGTGAAACACTGGAACAGGTTGCCCAGAGAGGTGGTAGAAGCCCCATCCCCAGAGACACTCAAGGTCAGGCTGGACAGGGCTCTGAGCAACCTGATCTAGTTGAAGATGTCCCTGATTACTGCAGGGTGCTTGGAGTAGATGACCTTTAAAGGTCCCTTCCAACCCAAACTATTCTACAATTCTATGCTTGACATGTGGCATATGCTAGTCCTTACCCCTGTGATTTGCATCAGATTCAGACATTAGGAATCCACATGCATTGGGGCAGCACATTAAGTCTTATTAAAAAAAAAAAACCTATAAAAAATATTACTCATCTGTGATACACTCATAATTATTTAGTGAAACTTACTGTTTATACAAAACACATTGAAATAAATCACATTAACAAAACCTACCTGATTTCATAAGCAACTTGTATCCAATATATAATACTTTAAATCCCATTAAACACTTCATTTAACAATCCCATAACTAGAAAGTTCTGAGATAAAAACTATAAAAAGAGACCTGAACTATTCATTGAATGGCAACAGAAAGCGATTCTGAAAGAGGTCTTGAAAAGCTTGCTGCAAAGCTATATCAGTGTTTCTAAGAGAAACCATTCCTAGTTAACTATTATAAAACAAAGCAGAGTTCGATATAAAAGTTCAAAAGAAGAGTTGCTGTCATTAATGCAGAATATTCCAGAAGCAGCTGCAAAATCCTGAAGAGGTGCCATTTACAGCAGTGGATAGGCTTTCTGTTCTGCATTAACAATGCAAAGTACAAAGTGGCAAATCGCACATTTCCCAAAAAATTCAGTTTGGGGATGACCAAGTACAATTATAAAACTGGACAAGAAAGGTGGTGATGGGTGAAAAGCTGGATAATTATGTTTCAAAATTTACATACTACTTCTACACAAACACACAAAAGTCTGAGTTCAGTTTTTAATTTAATTTCAAGTTAATGTGAAGTTGTTTCTTTTTTCAACAATATCCTTTTTCCTTACATTCCCTGAGGTTAGAGGTAAGAAAAAGCAAGCTATTACCTGTCCAACAGTAGGGAAAGGCTCATTCCAGGACACACAGGGATAGTTATCTGTCTCCTACATAAAATACAACACAAGAGTGGCTAGCAAAGTACTGCTGACTTATCTGATGTAAATGCTGCAGACAAGTTAAACATTTTGAAATAACCTTCTTACCTTACAACTGTTATTAATGCACTTGAAACACAAATTTTACTCTTCTCAATCCAGAATAGTTGTTACTGGAGAGCATGGTATGTAGCTGGACTGAAAACTGACAGTTTTATTTATATTAAAAATGTATTTTAAAGTTGAAAGGCTGGATTTAAAACTAAACATTTTATTAAGATGATCTGATATTTGCCAAACTTCACCACCATAGTCACAAATGCCATTACAAGAATTTAGCCTCTCTCTTTTCAATATATCAATATATTGGAAATTTGCAGAAATGAAACTAACTGTGCCCATTGCCCTTCCACAAACACTGATGTCCAAGATCAGTGCATGTGTTTTCTTGCAAGGACATCAGCAGTATATTTAGCACCAGGGTGGAAACAGGGGAGGTTAGACTAAAAGACTCATATTACATATTGCAGGTCTCATATTCACACTCTTGTGCTGCTCCTGGGTTTATAGCCTGCTCATTTTGTGGTTTATTTTGAAGCATTTTGACAGGCAATTGCTTTTCTGCCTAAAACTTAGTAACAGCCTTAGTGCAATATACTAGACACACAGGCATTGTGATTCTGAACAAGGAAGGAGAGGAAACCTTCCCCAGAAAGTGGTATTATTTTTCCAAGAGAAAGTGGAGGGGGGAGTTTCTTTGACTGATTTGTTTTGAAATCACAACAAGCTGATGAAGCAGCAAATGAAAGCGGAATTAACTATACATACAATAAACACAATCATTTTTGCTGCATATATTCAACTTAATTGTAACACAGACTTGCTCCATATGAGAGCAGGTGAGGCCATAGACACATAGAGTTAAATATAGAGATGCTGTTGAGATACTAAAAGCTGAGATATTGCTGCTGACCACAGAGAGCAAATTACAATTAAGTACACATCTTTCTGGGAAATTTGCCAAGGAAAAAACAGAGAGAAGCAGTCGTCACTGCTGCTTTGCCTATGCTAGGGAAAAAATTGAGATTTAATTGCTGTAATTCCTACCAATAGAACAATTGCACTCAGGATACAAAGCAAATCAGTGCTACGAGACAAATCAGGAAATCAGCTCCGAGAAGCAGTTCAAAGCTCAAAAGTAGAAATCCTTCAGCACTGTCTGCATTATTAGCTTAGCACTGGAATAACTGCACCGTTGCTGGCTGTTGCTATAGCATGGTGTTATTTTTGCACAAAAACAGTTTCACAGAGTAAAGACAAAAAAAGCAGGGAAAAAAATTCACATGTAGAGTTACAGCAGGAGAAACCAGGGAGGCTGCAGAAGCAAAAAGTTTGAGCAGTGCTTTTGCCTTTGATAAGAGGGTACAGAGAAGTAGTGAAACCATGGAGGTACAGTGATAACAGCAGAACATAATCCAGAATATTCATAGAGAGTTTAATTTCTTCAGCAAAGGAGAGGGAAAGTAAACAACACTGGCCACAGCATAGCACATAATAAGAAAAAGATTAAAAGGATCCCAGCCTAACACTCCTTGTATTGGACTCAAAATTGAGATTTATTCTACTAGGGGACACAAATTGAGAGAAAGTACAATGGTAAAAGCTAATGGGAGCAGGAAGATGTCCCACCCTATATCATTTCAGTACTTCTTTGGTTCCTTGCAGAGAAACTGTCTGATCCAGCAAGAAACAGACTATTCTGACTTGCTAGTCTGGTCAAGATATCTTTACAAATTTTCTGCTAGTCTTTGCTGGAAGTACATGGTACTAATACTTCTATACTTGAGATTCAGAGAAGTTGCTGTCACCTGCAGCCTCAGCATGGTCAGCAGCACTGACATATTTCTGCTATTCTAACTGTGGGGGCATCTAAACAGAGGGATGCTCTTCAGTACCAATCTTTTGTCTACCCTGGCAAGCAACTTATCTCTGCAAGTGTTTTCCTGGTTGGCTAGTTTTGTTCTGGATCCAATGTTAGCTCCAATTCTCCTCTCTGCCATCCTGGTTGTTACAAGATCTCTCTTATATAATTTCTCATTATATTTTCAATGTACAAAGTTATCACGTACTGAACACCATAAATTAGACTCTCCTCCACACAATACTTAAGTACATCTTTATGTCTACCACTGGATCAAAGAGCCTTTACTTTTTTTTTCCTCTGTGAGGAAAATCCCTTTTGGTGTGAAAAGAAAATACCAGGAGTTTCATCTTGCATGATTTCATGAGATCTTCAGTAAGCAAAGAGCATTCATACTACTGTCTCTCAGTTCAGCCTCCCACAGGGCTGGGCATCCAGGCTGTACCAAATCATAGCTAATCTGAAAAAAAATCACAAAGAGTAAAACAATACTGATGCAAAAGCCCAATTTCAAGCATCGTATTTCTATATAAGTTAGTAGTTCTCTCCTTTGTCATTTTTGGGGTGATGAGTTGGACCTATGCATCTTCTCTTGGGAGATTTCCCTTTCCTGTTCCACCCTCTACCACAGTGCTGGTGGCAGCACTTCACAGGGATCTGCGATGCAAAGAAAGCAATGTCACAGGCATGCTACAGAAGCCAAACTCACTCATTCATTAGTTCAGGGTCTCCCTTTAATTCAAATACTGTTTTACAATGAAAAAATGTTTGAGACTCAGAATTTACTTAACAACATAAACCAGTATATCCATGTGGTTTCTATAAACTCACAATCCAGGAACAACATTCAAGGGTTTAATCGCACAAAAGGCAACGTCACCAATCTCTCACTCTTGATGACCTGTATTAACACTGAGTCTCAAATCATCTGCAAAAACAATACCACAGTGAAAAAGTAATCAGTCCTGACCTGGTGCACATTTGTCTGTGTGCTATTACCACAGTTCAGAAATTTGAACCGTCTCATAAATAAAGAGGGTATTAGAACCATTTGGAAACACCCAAAGTACACGAGGAAGCACATGCTTCACTGCTCTCTGGCAGTAAGCTTTTCCGTGAGTCCTTTGCCAGTGTGACCATGAACTGAAGCAAAAGCTGATTAAAATATGCATGGACACGTATGTGTGTACGTGTTTATATGTATACACACACATTTCGAAGTATGTGCTAAGGAAAGAAAGGATGTAGGGAAGTCTTTAAAAAAGCTTTTAAGCAGGGCAAGCTTAAGGAAGTTAGGGACAACTGCTCTCAGTAAACTGATTTGAGATTAAGAAAAAAAGGAAATGGTCCCCTTTGATGAAGTTTAGAATAGGTACAGCTGCACTGTGCAGGAAGAGGAACTTGATAATAAAAACACTCTGATGTGGCATTTGCCCCAAAACATCAGTGAGTAAAAATAAATACACATCCACAGAGTTTAGACTATTCTGGTACAGTTTACATCACTTCAGAGCATCACAAGAAGGTCTAGGACATACTGGAAATTAGGTTTCTAGAGATTACTTAGGGTTGCTGCAACCAGTTACTGGACATTTGTGTCTTATAGGTAGTCACGTATAATGTGAGTGGGAGGTAGCATCTCTGGGTGATAAAGTTCTGCATTAGAAATCAGTTATTTAAGGAAAATCAGTGTCCTGCCTATATCACATACATTCTTTATTGGGTTTATCTCTTTTACTTATTAAAGTTGTATGCACGGATTGCTACTGTCCTAAATTCACACAAACTGAAGTTCCCTTGTTGGTACTCATCTGGGCTACTTTTTTCCAGTCCAGTACAGCTGCCAGTCAGGGTGTGATCTCTTTGAGAGCAACAAATGAGCCAGATGCATAGTTCAATGGCCAGACACTTCAAGTCATAACAAGCTAGTGAAGCGAGCTAATTTTGCTTGCAAAAGAATTAGCCTTTATTAACCACTAATACCACTTTTTGCCCTGCATAGCCCTTTAACCAGCTGCAGCTCCATTGACATCACATTTTGCAAAGATTACTAGTGGCACGTCTGGTTATGGAAAGCTTAGAGGGCTTTCTAGAGCAGTTACCACTTACCAGGACAGAAGAGGAATGAACTTAAATTACCAGGCTGTAGGCATTCATATGGGATAAATCTTGTCATTTGGAACTCAAATTCTGCAAGGCATTTTTGCCTGTGTCTAATTTTTCTCATATGTTTATCACATGTATAGATATGTAGTATAAGGCATGCATATTAGTAACTTAATGAATTGAGGCCAGAACTGATGGAGAACATGTACAGAATTGCATATATACATCATATTTTATACATGTGTGTTCAGAGTCATATATATATTTGGGTTCATGTCATCATGTTTAGTCTTGGTTTTGGAGACAATGATAGAATACTTTGTATTTTTCCATCTTCTCAATTTCTGTAGAATTGAAGACAGTCAATAGCTTAGCTGCAGTCATAGACTAACTTCAGATATATTTTCTATGAAACACTATGATTTTCAAACCCTGGCTGAACCTGGCGCAGTTACAGTTTTCCCTATGGAAGTGTCAGACTGCAGTGATACGGTACAACTTTGCGATACTGCTGTAGATCAAAAATCACAAATTAACCTGCTGATCTAGAAGATCAGACAAAAGATCAAATCTATTTTAATCAACTATAGCACTTCTTACATAGAAATACAGTAGAAGCTGTTATGATCCCAACCACCTGAGTACAGGCAAACTCACTTGATTCAATTTCAAAGGGTTCAAAGTCCAAGTCAGAAGCAAAATTATTTTTTACTCTGAATAATGCTTAAAGAAACAAAGTACAAGGAAGCTGCACAGGTTGCAATGCTAAGAGGAAGAAGTGAAAAAAATATTTAAAAAATAATGTACTAAACAAACCACTTGCAAGTTTTCATTAATCATAGTCTAGCTTTGAAGAAGAGCGAGAACAGCAAGTGTCATAGGTTCTCAGTCAAGCTATTTAGGTGGGGAACCCAAACCAGTTGCATTTTTTAATAACTATAATGATAAAAAAGACCCATGAAGGCAACTGATGCCTAAAAGTAGTAAAAAGGGCAGTAAAGGAAAGGCAGAGAGATAATCTTACTTTCAGAATTGCCTCAAAAAAATGAAGGTGCAGGCCCCCACACACTGGGAATGTGCCTCAGTCACTGGAAGTAGTAGTCCTGCTTTTTCAAGAAGCACAGCATCACCACGCCTCTCCTGTGTCAGCAAGAAATCTCCCAACAGATGAGCTACAGTTTCAGCCTCATGTGACATCTTTTAATTTTTTCTTTCTAATCATATATATAAGAAGTAAGTCCTGAAAGGATGTTTCTCTCCTGAAATATAAAAGCAATAATATACAGAAGCAAACAGCATGTTCTGGTATAGCTAGGATGCTCAACACAGTTTAAACCCAAACTGAGTAAAAAGAACAAAGGAGTTTGAATTATTTCCTTTAACGTGAGTGATATTTTCTCTGGATCAGATGCATAGCTAGCAGCAATTCTAACATTAACTTCTCATCACCTAGAAAACTGTAAGGAAGGCCTCCCTGGGAACAAACTGGAAATTCTGGTGGACATATTTCTGTATGGAGCAGCTGAAACATGGAATCAAACCATGATTTAGCATTCATGGATAGGATGTATGAAAGAAAGGAAGCCCTTTCTCACCAACAGCATACCTGAGCAGAAGGAGCCAATGTGACCAGACTTCAGGCTGTACCAAGAGAAATAATAAATATATACCCCTTTGGACAGGATGAGAAATGGTGTTCTACCTCTTTCTATCACACATCAGCACGGTTTTGATAAAACTATGGGTATACATCTTACCGGTGGTTGCAACAAAACATAGCAGATTCTCAACCTGGAAGTTATTAATGAATGCAGTTGCAATCACCCTCTTTTTATGACTAGACTGGATAAGTTCCTACACAGTATGTAAAAGAGTAGCCCCTTACACATTTCTTTTGCACAGTATAGGAAGAGTAAAGAATCTACCAGGCAAAATCCCAAACATTTTATGTAAATATAATTCCTCCTCCATCTTAGCAACACCAATTCTCCTCAGTGTGCCACAAGCAACACCTAGCTTCACATTTTTATTTCACTTATAACCACAGAAATACCAACATGAATGCAGGGGCTGGTCTTCTACCTAGCCAATAGCTTATACCACCCAAAGAAAATCTGAACAACATGGCAGCTTATCTGTCTGCTGCTCCCATTACTGGTGCCACCCAGAGAGGGCAATAAGGATAGGGAAAAAAAAAAAACCCGTAATGCAGGAAAAACTGCAAAGAAGAACCTACCATGTAAATTCCCCTTGCAAACAAACAGCAGCCGTTAAAGGGTATACTTGCTTTCTACAGCATACAGAAAGAAACCAAAATACTTTAGAAAGGCCATCTGCTGAAGAGTAGCAGGAGCAGAGATTCCCATCAAATCCAGTGAAACTGGCTAAGAGGTGGTGAAAAAGGAAAAAATCCTTCTTAGGAAAAGCAAAACAACAAGCAAACAAACCCAATAACATGGTTAAAACTAAGGTGAAGACAAACATTTCCTATCAGCACGACACACCTACAACAGAGGGAAGCAGTAGCAAAACAGAGAAGTCACACTGGTACCATGCCCACAGCAAAGACTAGCCCTGAGAATACATTTGCCATGTACCACAGTCAAAATAAGTGTCATCTGCACCGTGTGATGCTGCCAGGGATACTGACAATCTCAGCAAGTTTCTGGATTTGATGCATCAGGCGTTGAGTTGCCGTTGACTCACATGGAAAGGACAAACCTGAAAGGGGGGATTATGATTGGCACAGGCAACTTGGATTAGATCTGTATGATGGTAAAAATCAGGCTCAGATTTTTGCTTATATTTCCTCTTCCTGCCCCCCCACCCTGCCCCAGCCCACCAGAGCTCTCATGATTAAAAAGTGGAGAACTATGTCAGATCTCACACAAAGTCAGCACGGCATGAGATGGGGAGTCTGCACTAAGGTGATTTTATGGATATGTGTTTTCAAACGAAACAAAACTTCCCTAGCACTGCAGTCCTTCTTCTCCAAGGCTTTCACAACTTCTGGGGGCTATTGGCAGTTACCTAAGGACTTATTTTAAGGAATAAATGGAAAATTGCAGTAGTCTGGATCTGCTATTAACAATCAGTCACAGTCTAATGTGGGACACTGGCACCCAGGCAGTCTGGGAGCACAGAGGCCCAGTAGCTGGGGCTGGAGAAACGAGGGGGATTTTGCAGTCTCCTTATCTCCCATGCAGTCAGCTCCTAGCCATAGGAAACATGTAGTTGTGCTTAAATTGGGGATTTAATTTGGGGGGAACGCAATATATGAAATCTCTATAGAGAGGGATCTTCCCTGCCACCTCCCTGAGGAAATGAGTTTAGAGTTATTTGTCCCAGGTCACAGCAGCAGAGCAGCTTGGCTATCAGTTGCAAGGATGTTTGGGGGACTTATCAGATTATAAAATACTGAAGTGTGATGATTATTCAGCAAGTGCCCGCTTCACTCACCACAACCTTCAACTGTGGCTTACCAGCTAGAAACTTCAAGTGATGAAAACAGAGGCTGTTGACTAGTGAGCCACACATGCTCATCTCCAGCCCACCAAACTATCTACCACAGTAGAGCTGGAGTGCAGCACTGGTGCACGCAACTATCAGTGAGGCATATCAGTCAGAGGCTGTTATATCATGATCATCATGTACCATCTTGATGCTTATGCAATACAAGCTCTTTCATAAATTGTTCAGTAAGGAGGTTTGGCAATGGTTTCACGTTATAAGGCTTCTTTATATATCTCCTCTTGCTTCTTTTAGGCCCTGCCTATCCATTCCTTGCAACTATTAATAAAGTATCCCTTCCTCCAGCTGTGAGAGCAGGCTTTGCAGCCTGTTTTTAAGCTATTGTTGCACCTTTAACAATTAGGACTTCACAGCTTACACTTTATTTTCTTTCCTTGAATCCAAAGCACATTTTTTAAAGGAGCTGTGTCAGCTGAAATCTAGTCCTAAAGATAGGCATTCAAAAAGCTAAAACTTATAGAAATGCTTCCTGGAGTTTGAGGGTTTGTTAGCTCAATTCCAGTATTTCTTTTAAATTATCTTCTACAACCCAAAGTGTAGTGCTCTGTATGAGCAAGAAAGAATTTGACGTCAACTCTAAGCCAACTACCCTGATGGCACTCGTGCTCATGCTGTCCTCTTGCTGCACTAGGTAGATTCACCTACTTAATATACAGAAAGATGGAATATATGTTATATGTGCATTACAGTATATATTCTGTAGCTCTTATATCTATTGCCCATATGGTACAGTCAGTACTGATCTCACCACCATCTTAGCAGAAGACCACATCTAAATCTTAGATAAAGCCCTAGAGCAATTAGGAGGTTACAGAAGAGAAGTGCAGAGTCAGGGTGCTGTAACACTGCACAGCTTTGCTTCCTTTAGCCTGGAGCACAGTAGGGAATGTGTTCCAGGTTCCAGCACAGCAGGACTCAAATCACTTCATTCAATTCAGCAAATCACAGATCAGACACTGAAATGATGAAGAGTGAGCAAGGATTTTGATTGCATCTTTTTTTTCTTCTTTCATTTTTCTGTGGCATATTGACACACCACACAGACAACTGAGTTTTAGAAGACATATGCTCTGCACTCCTTTCAAGGCACCCTACTCTAAAATTTCTTAGATTTGGACCCTGAAAGAAACGGAGGTGCTCAAAACAAGCAATCATTTTTCAAATCTTGGCTTACATCCCAGCAGGGAGTGAATCTAGTCATGTACACAACCACCTTTAAACTACACAAAAATTAAGCATTATAACAGTAAAACCACAACAGGCAACATGGAAACAAAAACTTAGCATGATGCAGCAGCTAAGATCATGTAGTTCTCACTTATCTATTTAAATCATAATTGATCACTACTTGGCCTGTTAGTCCCTACCATGAATCAGAACCCCATTGACTTTCTGTTCAATTCAAAAGAACACAGTTCCAATGTCATTAAATTTAAAATATGTGCAGTAAGAGACAATACTCTTATGTTTTACCTGTGCTGTTTTCTCTTCCTCACTGAATGCCTGAAGAAGTCCCAGATTTCTCTTACTGACTGCTGCCATTTCTGTCTTTGTTCAGTTCACTCCATCTTTCAGAGGAGGTGTTACCTCTGCAGTTCTGGTGTCATTTTTAATTTAATGAGAATGTAAAGCTGTACAAAATGTATATACTTGATTAGTATTCTTCTTTTCTTTAAGCAGACTCGATCACAAAATCAAAAAGCATGGCCAGAAGTAACAGGAAGCATCAGTTCTTGAACAATAAAACCACTGAAAGAAAAAGTTTTACAAGCCAGTTCTGGTCCACAGACCACAATGTAAAAGCTGTTAGATTAAATTATTTTCATTGTCTAGGGTGGAAAAAAAAGGAAGGAGAGAAAGAAATGGAAAAAAAAAAAATCCTTGTAAATCATTGTAATAATTGGAGGCAAAAAAAAGATGGGAAATCAATGCTATAAAATACTTCGGTACTCACCTTTTTTTCCCCCCCTAAACTGGGATCAATAAGTTTGAGATTTATTTTTTAATTTTTTTTGCATTAAAAAAAAAAAAAACAACCTCTGGGGTTATTTTGGGAAGAAATTTAATTTTTTAGTATTCATGAACTTAAAAAATTTGTTTCAATTTTCTGGACACAAGAGATACAGGAGTGACCGTCTGCATCCCTTATCCTCTCCTACAGGACAATGACTGCCATAATGTACCAAGCTGCTCAAAGAGAACTAGGATCCTGCTGCTTAGTGGTAAATACCAGTTGGCAAGCAAGCTCAGACCAGCAAAGAGACTGGGAGCAGCGTGTACACAAACTATAAATCAACTAAAGAAATGCACCACAAAAGGGAAATACAGAATTAACTCAAGACTAAATAGTCTCAAAATGTAAGGCACCATATTCTTTTCTGAAAGAAAAGTAAAACACCACAAAGTTAAAAATGTATTTTTTTTTCTCATAACATGTTAATTTTTCAGAAGTTGCATTATAATGTCATCATGATGGCAGATTTATGCCCTGTTCAGATTTGTCCTTTTGAATCCCCAGTATTTCACATTCCCTAAAAGATAATTCTGTTATCAAAATAACCTTTGAATATAAGGCAAAAAGCAGATTAGGGCAAAAGAGGTAGAAAATCTGTAGTAATATTTTCATAGAATCACAGAATGGTTTGGGTTAGAAGGGACCTTAAAGATCATCTAGTTCCACCCCCCCTGCCATCAGCAGGGACACCTTCCACTAGACCAGGTTGCTCAAAGCCTCATCCAACCTGGCCTTAAACACTTTCAGGGAGGGGACATCCACAACTTCCTTGGGCAACCTGTTCCAGTGTCTCACCACCCTCACAGGGAAGAATTTCTTCCTAATATCTAATCTAAACCTACCCTCTTCCAGTTTAAAGCCATTTCCCCTTGTTCTGTCACTACCTGTCTTTGTAAAATGTCCCTCCCCAGCTTTCTTGTAGGCCCCTTCAGGTATTGGAAGGCCACTATAAGATCTCCCTGAACCCTCCTCTTCTCCAGGCTGAACAGCCCCAACTCTTTCAGCCTGTCCTTATAGCAGAGGTGCTCCTGCCCTCGGATCATCCTTGTAGTACTCCTCTGGACTTGTTCTAACTGGTCCATGTCTCTCTTGTGTTGGGGGATCCAGAACTGGGCACAGTACTGCAGGTGGAGCCTTACAAGAGCAGAGTACAGGGGGAGAATCACCTCCCTTGACCTGCTAAGATTTATGTTTGGGATTGCCCCAACCCAGGTTCAGGACCTTGTATTTGGCCCTGTTGAACTTCATGAGGTTAGAATAGGCCCACCTCTCAAGCCTGTCAAGGTCCCTCTGGATGGCCTCGTGTCCCTCCAGCGTGTCAACCACACCACTCAGCTTGGTGTCATCGGCAAACTTGATGAGGGTGCAGCACTCAATCCCACTGTCCGTGTCTCCGACAAAGATGGTGAATAATATCAACCCCAATACTGACCCCTGAGGGACACCACTCGTCACTGGTTTCCTCTCGGACATTGAGCTGTTGACCACAACTCTTTGAGTGCGACCATCCAGCCAGTTCCTTATCCACTGAGTGGTCCATCCATCAAACCCATGTTTCCAATTTAGAGATAAGGATGTCATGCAGGACAGTGTCAAATGTCTTGCACAAGCCCAGGGAGATGACATCAGCTGCTTTAGTCTTATCCAACAATGTTGTAACCCCATCATAAAAGGCCACCAGATTGGTCAGACATAATTTGCCCTTGGTGAAGCCATGCTGGTTGTCACCAATCACCTTCTCATTCTCTATGCACCTTAGCATAGTTTCTAGCATTTTCTTCAGGTCTATTCAGAAAACTCTCCAAGATAAGGAACAATACAAAGCTTAGGCTCTGAATGTGTAGTATTCACAATGGTAGTGTAATACAAAGAAGAGGGTCAGTTTGCTAGTTAATATATAGAGCTGACCAACAGGTTTCCTAACTTCTTTTCCAAGCTCTGCCGCTGACCTACTATAGTGGTGTAAAAGTAACTTTGACTATATTTGAAAGGTCTAATAGAATATCGACTTTCTTCCACAAGATGCATAAGACGTAGCTCATGCCTACGTAATACTACAAAGATCCACAGTCAGAAATGGACTAGGGAAATAGAAAGTGGAAACAAATATAACAAATGCATATTTGGTGTTGTTCTCTAACCCTGTTTGATTAAATAACATGTCCTTTCTCCTGTAGCTGTATTGCGTCATTCATGCAGCACACCGTAGGAGTTCTATCACATTGGAATTGCCTTTCTCCAGCATGATTTAACATTATTTTACTTGTAAAGCAATGGTTTTAAATAGAAAGATAAAACAAACTCATGAGAGAAGCTTTCAAAATAAATATTCCTCTTTGGTTTTCTCATGTATTTTCTTCATACGGACCAGATTCCTGAACTCCCCAACTTCGCCCAGGAACAGCGGAGGACAAGAGAGGAGAGAGCTTACACTCTTGAAATGGCCAGGTTCACTCAACCAGGAGGACTGTCTAGGCTCAGGGCTTCTTTACTTTACAGTCAGATGATAATGCTGCTTGAAGCTGGGCAGGAAACAAGCTTCATGAGCCCAAACCACAGATGGCACACTTGCCTTCACCATATGATTCACCAGGGGTTGAAATCTGAGAGACACCATTTGGAAGTGCCTACGATGTCACTTCCGAACCACAAGCTGTGTTGTCCACAGGCAAAAGGCAGGCAGGGTCTCTGGGTGCCAGTGTACAAAAGGAGCCTGTATGCATGACAGCTTCTACCATTGGCAGACTCTAGGACTTGCAAAGTCAGAGCAATGAAGCCCAAAATACAATATATATGCAGACTGAGCCACAAACATTCCACCCTGATGAAAGCACAATGAGGAAAATCTTTCCGACAGATTCACAGCTGGTTTCAATCTACAGCCTAAGCATATCTAATGGGCTGCCTTTATCAGAGAAGCTCTCATAGGGTTCTGGCTGCTACTGAGGGCAGTTTGCCACTGTGCAGACCCCTCAACAAAAGTCAGAGAGGACACTGTGTACTCCCCACATGAGCTGAGGCATGGGGTAATAGACACCATCTGCTACAAATTCTGGCCCTACTTGCACCTTTATTAATCCATTCCAGCTCCTAAGATCTTACTGCAGTTAATGTAGCTGCCCTAATAAAGCAACAGAAAAAAGACATACCTCTCAAGAAACATTTCTTCTTATATCACTCTCAGAGGTAAATTAAAGCATTCTACTCATGTGAACACAGAAAGCAACACCTGGTCTCAAATCCTCCTGGGTGAAATTCTGGCTTCTCTAGAGACTGGAAAAAGCTTTTTGTTAGGAGAGGTTAAGAGAAGCTACCATGTTCAGTAAAAGTAGGACTTTTACCTTTTTTACAGCACACACTACTTGCTAAAAGAGTTCAAAACTCCACATCCATTTATGAAAATCTGCATGCTAGGGACTTGTTGAGAAGTTATTGTGTGCATGTCATGCACTAAGTAAAAAGTACTTCAAATATACATGACTTTATTTTTCCCCCAGTGGTTTACAGATTTGTCCTGGGACAATAGAAGTTTACTGGGAAGGGGGACATGTCTGTGATTAAGGCGGCTTTCAGCTCTTCTTCCTACAGATACCCCGTGGATATTGCTGTATTCTCCAGAATCTAAGCTTCCACTTAAAAAACAATGAAGTTTCTAGCCCATCTGGGGTTGCGGAAGCAGAATGTAAACAGATGTACTGTTGTCTTATTTTAGAAGCTATAGCAAGCCAGACTGAAACAATAGCACTAAGAAATATCAACTGCTCCCATTCATCTCAGTGGGGTGGGGTGTTAACTTTGAAGCCTAACTGTGACCACTTTAAAGCCAACCTTTTAACCATTTCATTACTATTGCCACACCAGAAACTCCAAAGTAATGAACTTACCCAGCCTCTGTATTTGTATGCATTACTCTCAGATCTTCCATTCACTTGAAAAGGACACTGCATTACAATCGAGCCAGTTTGAATATTCTTTCACTTAAGAAGTTAGCTAAATTGTTTACTACTGTCTTTCAAAATTAGGGTTAAAAGAAAGTCAAGGGTGAAAGGTTAGCTTCATTGTTGATGCTCTCAAAAGTGCAACATGTGACATTTCATGCTTTTTGCTTTGATCAGGGTGCTCAGATGGCAGTTCATTTCAATAAACTGACAAACAGCTACATACAAAACTGAAAATAATTACTATTCAAATAACACAGCACCATCAGTTAGGAGTAAAAAAAGAAATCCCAACAATTAAAAAGGAAGGAGAGGGGGCAAGGGTCTTCATTTTCAAGAACTCAAGATTACCGTTACCTTAAATCCAAGGTACATTGGGCCTGGTTCTGAACACACAGAGAAGCTACCATTCTAAAGATGTCTTACATCCCATTTCCAAGAAGTTGATGCATTCTTCATCAGCAATCACTCCAAAGTTACATGTGAATTTTCCTTTGGGACCAACAGTTGAAGACTAGCAGCTCTACGCACACATTTTTATAAACATGACTTCAGATGCTGTGGGAACTGAAGTGTGAAGATAGAGTGAGCTACTCTATCTTATGTTTCTGAGCATTCAGAAACCCACTGGCATGCAACTGGGCTCTGGGTCTGAGAAGCCATGGCTCTGCAGGGCACAATGGAGATGTGCTGGTCCAGTTTGGTGAGGCTATTTGCAGCCCTCCTGACCATCGTCACTGCAGAACCCTTCTGTAGTGCCGGCTATCGCCTCTGCCACAGGTCATGGGTGGCACAGGACTCCTGCAGGACATATACATTACATTAGTAACTCTTCCTAGCTCCCATTTCCATGGTTACATCTGCACTAATGATTCAGCCACAAGCCGTTTCACTTGTAATTGTCTTCCTAACATCACACATACTAGGCTAAGTCAGAACTAATCCCACCACAGCACTACTCTGGCCATCATTAATACATCCACATTAGGCAGCTTAACTAAATAGTTCTGACATGTCTCAAGATGCCCTCAATATAGCTACAGCCACCAGCTAAGTGGGAGTGAAACAGGAAGGGGAGTATTATCCAAGTCAGTTACAGGGCAGAACTAAGGCAACGGGTATCACGCACCAAAAGATCTTGAACAAGCAGCTGGTACAAGAGTAACCTCTCTAGCTCACAGAGCAGCAACTAGAAGAAAGCAAGGTGAAGGATCTGCATAACCAACAATACATTTACAAGATCATCAATTCTTGAGTGCACATTCTTGTTCCTGAATAAAACTGTCTTCACTTGGAAAGGTCTTGAACTGGTATAAGAGTGCCTACATGTGGTAAGGAATAGAGTTATTTTGGTAGAAGGGGGAAACTTTCCTGTCTCACAATGCCTAGGTGTTTGTGGAAACAAAGCCCTAATTCATGTAGTTCAGGTTCTTTTGCCTGCTGCAACAAACAATACTCTGACATTGTTATTAACATGTTATGAATGCACAATCCTTCCATGTGTAACTTCCACTGCAGCTGGGTATTAGGGTGTTTGGAGCTTGCCCTAATAATTCAAAAACCTCTGTTATCAAGTATCTGTGTTTCCTAAATCTTGATCTTCAAACCACAACAAAATATTTGTAAAATGCTCACAATAGAAAACTGAAAATAAGACTCTGTTTTCACTTAAAAGCCTGCGAACACTGACTTCACATGTGAAAGGCCAGGTATGGAAAGACAGACACCTTCATTTTCTATTAACTTCAATCAGCTGTAGCAGGGTGATCAGTTCTCTGCAGAAGGTGCTGAATAAGATCACATATTATTTCACAGAAGTGTTTAAGTGCTGTTGAACATGTTTTCTGCAGATGCTTAGGGGTACAGAACAAAGGCAGCTGAAAACAGACTTGGTAAGTTTAAAGTTTTACTTTATCACTGTATTAAATTCCCATTCAACATCAATAAGGCACCACACACTTGCTATAGAAAGAATAAACAGCCTCATAAAAACTAGACTCGCCTCTCTTTGCCTAGCCTTACATCCCACTTCTTTTCAACTGCTAACAAGTAAAACAACTCCCCAACAGCTGGATATGCAGAAGCCTGCGCCGGCAGCGTCCCAGTCGGGAGTGACACTGAGGGCTGGAATGCTGATGCTGGCAGGGCTGCCACCGCGTTTACTTAACACTCATTTCTCTCAGTCTGCTTCAGACCAGAAATGCGGGCAATGAAAACCCATTCAACCTTTGAGAACCTCAGCCACAGTGGTTAGCAGAGCGGGGTCTTTGCAGGTACATGAAAGAGGCTTTCAGAAGACAGTCCCATTCAAGGCAGGTGGAAAGAGAGCCCCCAGCTGTCTCTGGTTACCTTTTATTGGTATGAAAAGGGGGAGGCAGGAGGGGCAAGGTTTCAGGACAAATGAAAAACAAGCTTTCTAAGGTTCACTGTTAAACCTCAAAACAAAAGCTCAGCAAGTTTAAGCTAAAGGAGCTTAGTTCCATTTCTTTCAGTTTAGTAATTTATTATAGTGAAGAGAATGAAAAAGATATTCCAAGTAGTGGATTAAACATCAACCCTGACACAGAAGTAAAGTGGAAAAAAATATAGATTACTAATTCAGCAAGTTTCTCAGGCAAATAAATAGCAATTAGCAAACACATAAGAAAGTGTACCATATTAGTAGGTATCCAAGGATCTTTGGGTGAAGACATTTACGTTATGATAGCTGGGCAAAACAGCTGCCACAGAAGCATTACTAAGTAGAGGGTATAACCTGTAAACACTCGCCATCCAAATTAAACCACAATCTGCTGAGATGGAGGAGAAATGCCTTGTTTCAGGAGGCAGGCACAATGGCTGTGGACAGCCTGGTGCTGCCTTCCCAAGGAAGGCAGCCCAGGGCAAGCTGAGAGCACAAAAGTGCCACTGGTAGGAGTGTCACTCCCTGGAAAGCCACTGGCAGCTAGGGGAGCAGGCACACCGGCCAGACAACACTCCTGTCCCTCTCAGCCCATGGGGACAGGCAGCCCATGAAGCCCTGCATTGTCCCAACCTTGCTACAAACCTGAACAAAACCTGATTTTGTAAGCCCTACATGACACAGCAGGCTCTCCTTGAGGCATGGTGGGTGGCCAGATTAATTCTGGGTTCACTCTGTGCAGCACCTTTAGAGAGAAGATGGATGAGCCAAAGCTTCCCCACAAGTATTAGAAAACCCAGTGCTTGCCATGCAACCATGAGCAGTCCATCTATGACCCAGCCATGCTGCATGGTGGGGCATAACGTAGGGGCCCCAGGAAGGCTCTAGGCACCCATCCTGCAGCCCACAGCACAACAGGGCACCCCACAGCAAGCACAGCGTGCTGCCAGACCAAGGTCAGCACACACGCTTGCTCGTGTGGGGTGAAGAGTTTAAGTCTCAGCACAGCATCGAGTCTCGGTTCTTCCTATTAAACGAGGATGGTACCAAGGTCCTCAG
>NW_010298791.1:71753-141495 GCF_000700745.2 Antrostomus carolinensis | reverse complement strand
GGAATGCCTGCTAAATATGTTCAACAGTGAATTTAACAATTTAACAGATTACACCAGTCAGGAGAACATAATTACTGTAATACCTAATATTTACATACTTCTCTATACAAACCTGTTATTTTTCTATAGAGGTGTACAAATATCACCTAATCAGTCACCTGAGGACACATGGCTAAAGCCTTGGCTTCTTGATGAATTGCAGAAGTCTTTAACTTGTGACCACAAGCTCCAAGGTTTGTTGCATTGAATCTAGGCAACGCAAGCTTAGTTGCACTTGTGTAAATACCTTGAGATAACTCAGAGCCCTTTATAAATTTATGTGGCCTTCATCCTACCTCAATTTAGGTGGGTATGTGAGACCTGAAAAATAATACAGACTACCTTATTGGCAACTTTAATAAGCTTTCAAAGACCAATATTTTGCATCTAGGTTATAAGTTTTTACTATAGTTTTAATTTTATGTCAGCATATCTCTTGGAGTTAAGCTAGCCAGAGAGCAAACTATCTGGTTGAAGCAATGATCAGGACCACAGCATGCTAGCTATCACCTTGCTACACAATGAGATACAGAAAAACAGGAAGGATTTATTTGAAAATTCATTGGGCAGTACTGTAGTATTTGCTGTAAGGGAAAATATCCAGGAGTTCATGTAATTCCTTAAGTCTTTGAAAAGGCAAAATGAATAATTTTTTAAAAGTTCTCAGAAACACTTAAGAAAAATATTTTACTCATTACAGTAACTAATTTTTTTCTAGATCATTCTTTTAGTTTCTTAACGTACCTTCAAGCAAAGATGGTGTGTCAAATATTTTAATCAGACTACTTCTGATCTGTAATCTCTCTGATATGGATCATATCCTAATAAATCACAGTCTAGAAGAACCATTAGGAGCAAACTACAGCACTTGTAGACAGGGCATAGAGTAGTCACTTGGAATTACTGTAGGTGATATGAGAGGGTAGAAAAAATGGTCAAAATTCAGTGTTGATATCCACCAATTTTAAAATATTCAGATAAGGCCTTGATTCCTGTCATATATCAAGCAATGCTACTGGGGCTGACCTTAAAAGCTAACGCTAAATATTATGAGAGAATATGATGAGGTGCATTCCTATGGAAAGTTTACTCAGGTCAACATATGTCATTCCAATGACATGAATAGGATTTGGTCAAATCCTGGTGTTCTCTGGTGTAACATGTACGCTGAGGAGCAAGAAAAGGTCCAAACCAACAGGATTTTAACAGCTGGATTTATTATTTTGTTTCAGATCTTCTTGCTAGACACGTAATGCATTTTGAACACTACCTTAAATAGAGATAAATAAATCAGTTTTAGTCTTACTTTCCTAAAAACAACACTTACCAGCACAATCTTTTCATCTCTTCTCAGATTTAACATTGGTGGCAAGTCATGCAGGTGGTAGGATAAATACTATAGCAGATATCTGTCAAGCACAATGCAGTTGTATTCTATTATAAAAACTGTACTTTCTTGTGGTTTTGGCAGCATTCACTGTTCTATGCAACATTCTGCTTTACCAGTGTCCCAGTACATATTTCCCAATCAATAACCAGCCAGTTTTTCATCCAGATCATCCTTGCCCATCTGACTCCTCACTCACAGAGTTTTTTTTAGCACTTTATTTGGGCAAGCTACACTTCCCTTTCTCTTTTAACTGTTTTAGGCAAATGTATGCTAGCCCTTGTAGAGAACAGACACTGTGCCTGCACCTGATCTCCTATCTCTGTAAATAACATTGGCAGAGTGTTTAGGAGAGGGAGAGTCTTCTGGGTAACATTTCTGTTACTGGGCCAAGTTCAGTTCTGTCATGTGCTACTCAACTCCTTCTGTTTTCTCCTTGAACCCATGCCCTTTCCTTCTCCTCTTCATCCCGCGCCCTCCCACCCCAGCAGAAAAAGGAGCTGGTTACACTGGGGCCAGCAACAGCTTGTCCAGAGGCTGCTATGAATCTACTACAGTAGCCCTACTGTTAAATTGGAAGTCCTAACTATTTCTGGGTAAAGTCTACTGTTCATGTAACACATTGACTCAGCAGAGAAGTAGCAGTCTTTAAGGGGATTTAGCTTTATTCAAAATTAAACTTTTTTTTTGCCCATTTAAACGTATGAACAGCTGCACCCCTATTTTAGCATCCCCAATAGCCAGGGCAGGGTAACAAACAGAAAGCTTTCCAGGAATGGCCTTCAACAAAGGAAACAGAAGTGACTTAAGAGGCTCAAAGCAACAGAGAAAGACTCTTCCTATCCAAGAACTGTAATAATAAAAAAGAACAGTCCTTGCAGCAATATTATTTGCTAGCAAATGGATCCAAGTTCTGTGTGATTCCTGACATGTAGTAGTAAGCGCAAGAAATGACAGTGTCTTGCAGCAAAAAACAACTGAAAAATTTAGTACCAAATACGATTAGCAAACACTAGAGAATTTGAAAGCTTTGCTTCAGCTATCATAATAATTCATTACTGATTGCACAGGGAACTCGCATGAAGAGCTTGCTAGGAAGCTTTTGTAATCTAATTCCCAAGGAATTGCAATAAAAGGCCAAGGAAAAGGTTTGAAATAATTAAATAAAGCAAGTTCTCATCAGTTACATTGCATGGACACTGAGCAATAGTATGTACACACTGTGAGATAGTGGGTATTTAAGGGTGTTTTGGTAAATATTTTACTGTCTCACTTCTTAAGAGCATTTCTGTTAGAAGGAGCTTTTGAAAAGGAGACAGTAGACATGTTTTAGAAGAGCATGCAAAGGTAGTTGCAACAGAGGCACAGAAACAAGGATTATTGAACAAGATTAATGAAACTTTATATACTATCACTTGCTTATTCAAATGTCTGCAGTTTCCTTTGGTTTAGCAATTAGGCTTACAAGAACACGTAGTATCTGTCAAGCCAGATAACCACCAAACTCTCACTGTATATTGATAATGACTCCTCTTCTCCTGTATTCGAATGCTAGGCTGTACATGAACAGAATACTATTACTACTTTTTTATAAATCTTGGGGAGAAGTGTCTCACAGTTTGTGGAAATTCTTTTCTTATCTGGACATATTTACACAGCATTACTAAAATCCAGATTAATCCACTACTAATACTTTATGCTGCTGCCTCTGTCTCACAGAACAAACTGAAACTAAACTTTGTACACAACCTTAACTCCTATGAAGTAAACATGGGTTATTAAAAAAACTCCCTTCCCACCACTGAGACAGAATATCCAACCAATTGCACAGTTCGTAAAATCAGAACAAAACACTTTGGAAGAGGAAGTGACAGTTACAGCATAACTATTCGATGCTGCAGGGGGAACTAGGCATAATTTAACTTATTCACAGCACCTGGGTGGAACATCTTTTTCTTATCACTTATTCCCTGTAACAGAATTCAGCCAACTGATCTTTATGTGTATAATTAACTTTGATGACCTCCAGGTAATTAAAGCATTTCCCCCTTCTATCTACCATTATGCAGACTGAAGACTGTAAAGTTTTATTAAGTTCTTGGAAAGGGGTTTTCCTCACAAGTTTTAAAAACAGACAAAGTATTTAATTTTCAAAGAAGGTGCAGTGAACTTTCATGAGAGACTTTGTCTGCTTTCAAGTGTTGTACCTTTTTTTCCTGCAAGGTGACACTAGTAGGATCAGTTTCTGGAAAAACATCTGAAAATGCTATGAATATGTAATAAAAAGTAGGTAACACAGAGGAACTTAAGAGATTCAGCTGCACACAGGATTCTGCATCACTTTACAGGCTTTGCTAGGTTACAATGAGCAACTAGAGATGGAGGTCTGCATGGTTTCTATTTATGGTGTCCCAAACCACATTGGAAGATAAAAAGACACAGCTGTAAGGTACAGTGGGATGCGGTTTCAGAAAGATAACTCCACTTTCATATCTCAGTTGGGTCATGCTTACACAACAGGAACGAACAGTTTGTAACTGAATCAGCTTGAACTGGATTTGTATAAACAAGACATGCTGAACTTTTAAGTTTTGTCCTATGATTGCCAATATTAATCCGTACCTTTTTCTAAGAGTTTCCTATTCCTGGCAATCTAGGAATCTTACATGAGGCCTCTGATGAACTGTGAGGACATAATAGGAGATCAGGTGACTGAAATTAATTCCTATGTCCCGTTTGGCATTTAACTACCTTGGTTTCAAATACTGAATTGGCTACTAAATGTGCTAAAGGTAAGCTACTCTAAACACTAATTAAACTATTTGTAAATTGTTCTAGGATGTTTTAATCTCTTTATATGCCTTGTTCAGAAGTGTTTCCAGGATTTTAAGCAGTTTGATTTAATATCCCCAGTAAAGACTAAGCCTAAAGGTAATACATGTTGATGTGATCAAAGTCTCTCTCTTCCTTGAATGAATATGCAACTCAGTGCAATATATGTAACACAATGAATAAGTTCCGTAAAGTGATATAGGCCAACAAATCACAAACCCAGGAGGAGGTCTACAGGTAGAAGACTGGGCCACCCCTCTCAGTCTCATCCCACACTTCTGACTAGAATTTCCAAAATAAAATAAAACAAAAAAAATCCCAAATCCTCCTTTTGTCCAAAAAAACCCAAAGCAAAAAATAGTTAAAAATCATTATAAGAGGATGACATGAATGCAGTCATCCACCTATGGTTAGCACACCTACCAGACTAAGCAGAATCTAACTTCATATGATGCCTCCTTTTTTCTTGTTCACAGTAGCATTATTAACATAGGTATTATGGATTGACTTTCTAGGGGAAAAAACACACACTAGAAAGTAAATATAAAAGAAAAGTATTTCAATATTTAAACTAAGCAGTCTTACTATGTGCATCAATAAAATCTAGGCTATAATCTATCAGGAATACGCAGAAAAAGTATGCATATTTAAATTCCTGGGAGCAAGGAAGGGGTGTGGGTTGGACAACTGTTGGAAACAGAAACACAGACTTTGCCCTAAAGGTAAGAAGAGGAAGAGTGAGGATGTACCCCAGAGGTTTTTCCATTTCCTGTCTCCACTATAGGAAAGGACAATAATTAAGATGGTTCCTGTCTTGCTACTGGCTTACTTTGTATATTCACCGGTGTTTCATTGCTTCAGCCTAGGGCTCAGTGAGAGCTTTCTCACCTAGCAGTCTGTATCAGTTATTACCAGCAACACCACAAAGAGATAAATCAGCAGCAGCAATGCAGTTCTTTCAGCAGTATAGATGAGAAGCTATGGAAAACAGTGAGGTGCTAGAAAATCTCAATTCACCTGTCCATCCACAGAAAAAAAAAAAAAAAGAAAAAGAAAAAAAAATCTGTGGAGGGGGTAAGTGTCCATTTTTTCCCCTAACAGAATAAGCAAGACATTTTCTAAATTGAAATATTTCTGACAGCATCATAATTGATACTACTGTGTTGAAAGAATGAGACCATTAAATCTGCCTGTGGACATTTCTGAGAAATGTGGTCAACTGTCCTGCACATAGCCCTGTGTTAGCAACCTCTCTTAGCCTGTGGAAGTGGGTGGCTGCATGCAACTTGCCTATAGGGATGGTCTCTGGGATGCCCTATATCCAGGGAATGCTTTAATGGGTCACAGGCAGAGATGACCACATCCTTGCACATGGGAACGTTCCCAGGCACAGCTTAACTAATTACTGGTACTTATGCAACACTAGTGTCCTTGTAAACTACGCACCGTACCTTCCTCTTTCACGAGGCAGTCACAAGTGACCAGCAATCCTGCTATTAACAAGTGGTGTTTGCAAGGAAAACCAACTGTCCCCTCTGTTGAGTCCAAGGACAAGTTGCAGGTTTTTTGGGGGGTACCTGAAAAGCAGGCGCACCTCCGCATCATCAAAATGGACAAACACCCTAGAATGGACTCCCTGTATGGAGTCCTGTAATTTTGCGTTATAGGACCTTGTGGTAACAACCCTTAAAAATTGTCAAGGTCTAACACACACGTGCATTACAAACAGTCTCACCAGTTAGATTTGCATTCATTGTTACTCCTTAACCTGAAACCTCAGGTTTAAATAACTACCAGCTGATATTATCAATGTTTGGTTTATGAGTCATCCAGCCAGTAGGATGGGCCAAGGAAGAAAACAGAACCTTTACAAACACGTCCTAATTTTTCTGCTGCCATGGGGAGTGGGAAAAGCAAGGGAGAGGGCACAGGAAGGATTTGCAGCCTTAATCCAAATATATGTCTCAGGACAGGGTTATACCTGTTAGGCATATGTAAATTCATAAATCAGGTCATGAAGAGAACAGCAGGAAAACAACTCTGGGACATTAGACTTAATGTTTCAGTACAGTTTCAAGTTTCAACAAGAAACTTTCTGCTAACTGGTTTCCTATTTAAATTTGCTCCTTCATATAAACCCCATGTTTCTTTAAGTATTTATTTTTTCCTCAGTGAGGCTCCAGAAATTTGAAAAGAGGGGAGCGAAATCACTGCTCTGAATTTGTCTTTAGACAAAGGAAGGTCATTTAAAGAGGAACTGTCCACCCTCCCACACACGTACTAAGGACAGTTTTGCTAAAATCAGCAGACCAATTCACTGATAGAAAAGCGCAGAACTGAGTTCTCATGAGTCTTTTTATTCTCAGCAGAAGTCTGCATGGTCCTGGAGCCCAGTGGACTCAGCCTTGCTGGGTGCTGAGCACCTGGGCTGGCCGCTGGCTCTAACAAGAGCAGCAGAGAGCAAGACATAGTTACCAGCCTCACTTAGATTGCAAAGATATGTGATACGCCCAGACTGGAATCATCTGGGATGCATTAGGCTGGGAAATCTCTTGTCTCTGCTAGCATACCTGCATTTTATTCAGGGCAAGTGTCATTGCAACAAGAGTTACACATTAGACTGCACTGATAAAATTATCTGTCAGAATCTGGGTTGGTCACTCTTATCTCAATACTAAAATTAAATATTTCTATTAAAATTAGCCTTGACTTTTGTTGCATAAAGTAAAAAAACATTTGTTTTGTTTAAACTGACGGATTGCAGATACCAGAATAGAACATAAGGAGGGGAGTGGAAAATTTTGCATTATGGCACTAGGTGATTAATTATGTTTTATCTGTGCTGCAAAACGATTTTCAAGGGTATCATATTCTCCGTAAATTATTATAGCTTCTAATTCTGATCACAACTTGAACAGTAACAAAGCAAAACCACCATGCAAATAGCAACTTCACGTCTTGTGTTCAGATCCTGCTAGCAATTATTCAAGCACAAGCTTATTTAAATTACAAGTGTTTTTCTTATCTGCATCCTTATTCAAAGGTGTAGAGCCTTACTTACACTTTTGTGATGCCTGGTTAATGTTCACGGCTTCAGCCTGAGAACAGCAAAGTAACAGCTTCTTTAATGTATTTTCCAGTACTTCCTTGCTTCAGCCAAATCAAAACCATAGGCAGCACTGCATTACTCAGACTTCAGCAGTGGACAAAAAACAACCCCAGAAAGTTGCTTGGCCTCCCTGTGTGGCCAGCTGGAGTAGGCAGGCCCTTCCCTGTGGCACTTATTTCCACCATCACCACCCCCACCTCCCAAAATTAACACAGGTGGGATGAATTGCCCTCTGGACATGCCTATTTAGCCCCACTAACTATAAACAGGGCTTAGATGACTAGATGCACTGCTCAGGATAGGCAAGATGAATCTGTTAGTAAAGCCTAAGCCTCAGGAGAAGAAAACAAAAAAACATCCAGTGAGACTGTGGGTGCCTTTTCCTTTAAAAGCAGTAGACCTACCCTGCTGATGTCTCGGACTGGGATCATGCAGCCACTGGGAACTCTGCAACTGCCCTGGCTTCCAGCTATTTCTGATGCCGGTCTTGGTGGTGATTTTTGACCTTTTGGAGACCTCTTTATGTAAAGTAACACTGCTCACTCCCTCCCTCTCTCCCCAAAACACACAGGAGAGTGAGCAAAGCAGGAAAGTGAAAGCAATAGCAGCATTCCATCAGGCAGGGAAGGAGTTAAAGATAGGAAGAGTTTAAAAGGATATAGATATAAGTTATAAAGAGTTAAAGGATCAGGAAAGCTGGTTTTCTTTAGGAACTCCTACAGTTTCAAGTCACTTATTAAAAAAGGATTTACTTTCTGAAGTAAGGATCTGTACTTCCTCCCTCTTCTGAAGCTATACATTTCTCTGCCAGACTGTGATGAAAAGGACCCTCCCTTGCCCATTGCAAGCCAATGCTGAAGTCATCCTGTTATTCTTTTTCACCTTGCACACATGTTGAGGCTTCTCTGTGGAAGTCTTGCTGAGACACACATCTCTCATTGTCTCTTGTTCCTCTCTGCTCACAAGGCCTTTTTTTAGTCCTAGGTTTCTTTTGCACATAGTTCAAGCACGAATGTTTCCGGGATTTCATTGAAGGAGGTTCCATACACGTAGACAATGCTGTTTTCTAACTGCATATGATCATCTGGTAAAACCAGAAGTCATTTCTATGAAGAGGGTATTGTAAAGAGCTCTGACTAGAGGGTCTTGCTCACCTCTTGTTTGAAAGCTCAGGTGCTGTGGACAAGAGGGGCCCCTTTCAAACCACAGCAGGGTTTGGTAGGTTGCTGCTTTTTGCAGGTGGATGTGAAACCAGCCACAGGGTGATCTGGCTGCACGAGACTCCTTTCCTGCCTGCATCACTAGAGAAATGCTGCAAAGGCACACCATCACCCACAGTACTTCTCTGTGTTGGAAGTGAGAGAAGCAGAGGCTACCTCTGCTCTCTATTTTAGGTAATGTTCATTCTTGAGGCTGACCTTAAGGTCACAGTTTGGAACTGTCTAGATTTTTTTACCTGCTGGTATGCATTCTGGGCTGATCTGTGCATGTCAAGGCACTGAAGGGCATACATGGCTGCTGAGGGACTCCAGCCACCTCCCCTCTCCTGACAGGTCACTTTCATGTATCCAGTCTGTCCTTGCAGTAAAGAAAGGGTCTTTCATAAATGGGCATTACCATCATTCGCCAGAGGAGGTAAAACTCATAGGCAACCTGAACTCCATGCAGAAAAGACATGACTAGCAGTGCAGGCTTCAGACCACTCCCAAGATCAGTACGATCATATGATGCAGGTGTAGCCACAGGCTTTCCTTGTGGGAAGGAGAGAAAATTGAATAGCTGTATGTTATGTATCTTTGAGGTTATTAGAATGATGAGAATAAAGTGAGGTGTATTAGGCTCTGACAGATCTTTTCCACTTGTCAGGAAGATTTTCCCACTGAGCTCCTATGAGGAGCTGAGCCCCTGAGGACTCCGTGCAGAGGCTCAAATTTGCAACCACAAATGGCACTGTTTTTCTGTGCAAGGCCGAGCTATCAGGAAAGGTATCAGTGCAGCCTGTTGCTACTGATACTGTAAGCAGAAGACAGAAACAGCGGATCTTTTGTTTATCAGCTCTCTGCAGTGTACAGCCCCTTTGTGAATAATAAGCCACCTTTCTGCAGCTCTTGTATAGTGCAATGCAACATTTTCAGGTCAGCACAGCTAAACTGAATCTGCAATCATCTAAGTTAAAATAGTGCTGGATAAGAAAAATGTCAGTACAAGAAGGAGGAGTATGGTGCAAGTATAAGTTAAAAACAGAGAGGACATGTTCTTTCCAATAAACGCATGTTACTTTTGGCTGGTCTTTGCCATCTCAGATTTACCACTTGTACTATGGGAATCGTATTGCCTCATCACAGGGCTCATGTGAAGCTATGCTTACTCATGCTTGCAAAGCACTTTGAGATCAGAGAGAGCAGGGTCTGTAAATCCATAAAGGATACTTCATTACCATTATTATTTGACCACAGCAATGGGGAAATAAGCTTTAAAAATGCTTAAGTTCATTAGTTCATCACTATCTTTTAGTTATAAGTTTAGCTGAGATTATAAAAGTAAAAAACAGCAAGCTGCAAGGTAGCAGGTTCAGACTTTATACATTTGAGATCAGAGAGAGCAGGGTCTGTAAATCCATAAAGGATACTTCATTACCATTATTATTTGACCACAGCAATGGGGAAATAAGCTTTAAAAATGCTTAAGTTCATTAGTTCATCACTATCTTTTAGTTATAAGTTTAGCTGAGATTATAAAAGTAAAAAACAGCAAGCTGCAAGGTAGCAGGTTCAGACTTTATACACCTCAGTATAGGCTTTTTTTTTTTTTTTGGCCTGGTGCTTACTTTTAATACTGTCTTTAATCCAAAGGTAAGAAGTAGATGCAGAGGTAAAGTAAATGCAAATTAATCTGGGACTCACCCTAAAACATCTGTCTCCCAAAATGTTACCCTCTGGCCTACATCCCGAGTTGCTATCCTTCTCCCTGCATAAGCTTTTGGGGTCTCATTAATGCACTGGACAAGTCTACACAGCAAAAGGCTGTTAGAGATTCTGAGGTAGCTTTGAGGAAACTGGCTTGTCTACATGGTACATTGCAATGCCATGCACGGCTGCTCGCTTAGATCCCAGAGGCAATATAGCTGTGTCTGTATAGTGAAGCACCCACGCTAATTAGTCCTGCCCCTGAGGATGCTGCAGGAATGGAGCTAATTAGGTATGCTGAGAGGCATCCCTGTTAATTAGCCCAGGGAGAACACAACAACGCTAACTGAGCTTCAGATCATGGCATTAGGTCAGGGATCTCTACGGTGTACTTGACTGTGTAGCATAGCTCAATCCATGGGCTCTATTGAGCATCATTCTAAGAACTGAAATATCTTTAAACAATCCAGTCTCACTATTTGACCCTGCTTTTGCAAGCATTCTTTTTTTTTTTTTTCTTTATGGTAGGAAAATTAAGTAAAAAAATAGATTCAAAAGAATGAAGAAAAAAGCGAGTACAAACCACACTACAATAATCTAGTAATATAAGTGTTATTAAATTCAGCTACAGGTAGCGACATGCCTGTAGGGAAGCACTGGATATTCCTAACGTATCTTGATAAAAGGCATGCTTTGGCTAGTGGTGCGTGTTTTGCAAGCAGTGTATCTCCAAAGGTACTGTTAACTCAAGCCAGCTCAGCCATAAATACAGACTATAGTATATTAAGTTGTAATCATGCAAGATTTTCCATTACAAGTTCAGGGCTGAATGAATCATTTAGGCACAGGCCCACACCTAGGAAAGATGGAGCTCCCAAGAGAGCAGTTTTGTCCCCTTCCTTCTCCCTTGGGTGCACCACGGGAAGACGAGTCCTTCTGCCTCCTCTCTCCATCAGACCCCCAGCTCAACAAGTGTCACTGTCCATGGCTTTACACGGCATACACAAGACTATCCCCACCGCTGCCACTACCTGGCCTGGCTGCCAACACTAAGCAACGTACTGCAGTTATGCCTCTGATTTCCATGGGTTGCTATACGATGATGCTGGGGTAGATAACAGTCTGTCTCCACTACAGCCAGCCCAGATACAAAGACAGTGATGAGACTATTGTTAAGGAGCACTTCCAAATGCCATTCCAACCACCATCTTTTAGGTACACATAAAAACACTAAGTTCATGCCTTTCAAAAATAAAACATGCATGCTTCTTGTCATTCCAGGAGGGGGTTTTTATGGTTCTTGTTTTTGAAAAAGAGACCACAGTGATTTCCAATTATCTTCCAGGCACGTGCATAAGAGCACCCAGTTCTTTCCCATACGTTTCAGAAAAAATGTTTTTGCACATGGATAATTTCTGAATAGGACCTAATCCCTCAAGTCCTGTCTTGAGTTCTCTACCACACTGCAAAAACGTACTGTGAATTTTTAAATCAACCTCTAGAGCTTATAACATGGAGCTGCTGGAACATTTGAACAACCAAAATTTTTAAGAAAGTAGATATTATGAAATAATAAGTACCAGAGAAGAAAGACCTTTTTTCCAGAATTAGTGTGGTTCCAGTAGACATAATACTTAGGCTTCTGTTAAAGATAGCTACATTTTAGGTCTATAAAAGCAAAAAATTTCAGGCTCTTATCTTTTAGGTTCCCAAGAATTTACTGTTTAGGATTTACTGTTTAGGATATTGTGGGAAAGGGGATATGTAATATCTGAAAAAAATCAAAGTTCTGTATTTAATCTTTACTTCATATCCTTTAGAAAAAAAAAATATTAAAGGCATGGTTTCTGTTTACATAGCTTTATGATACTTGCCAAAATAATATAGTGTGCTATAGCATTTGCTAATAGAAACTGGGTTATCTCATGCAACCTTGACTTTGCAGAGGGGTTCTGGATGTATACCAGATGCACAAAATAGTCATTAACATGATATGATATGAGAAAGGTGTTGAAGTGAATAACTTATATAGTAGTAATAGTGGTTCTGTCTAAGGACATTTTATCTTGCTCTTGAACAGCAAAAATATACTTTAACATGCCTTGTCTCCAGGCAAGTTTAGAGTGACCTAGAGGTTTCTCAGTGTTAGAGTTCAAAATCTGCCCCTTCATTTATACTTGGCCAGTGCTCAGACCAAAGTTGTGATACATTACATCATCTTACAGAGACCTAAAAAATAGAAAAGACTGAAATTCTAGGCAGGAGCATCTCCTGACTCCATAAAAGCCAATACCATCTGCCAAAATAATGAAAATACCCCAATTCTATGTCCAACTGTATAAATAGCTCAGATTTTCAGCTTTACTGCCAGAGCTTGGCTAATAACCTTCAGTTTGTCCGCCCCATTTTACATCTACCAATAATTTTCCCCTCTTCTATCTATTTAAAACAAAGCTTGAAGCACAAAGGTTATCAACTTCCAAAACCTCTTGTGCAGACACAGGCCCATAAGGTCTCTGTCAATGAACAACAGCTCGTCATTCATTCTCATTATACTGGCACATAAATCTTCTGAGTGACGAGGGATATGGAAAGCTCGCTATCCTTATAACATTCCTCACGTGCCTGTGGAAGGCGTTGTGGCTATACATTGCCTGTGATTCCCAGAGACACAGAGTTAAGAATAATTCAAGATATGTAACAAGGAATAGGAGGGAAGAATTACCTGCATGTAAACTTTTTCAAAAAGTCCTCAAAACTAATTGCTTGAGGTGGTTAGGAAAATAAGGCAAAAAACTGTGATGGTTATCAGCCTTATTTCCCAAAGGCTGACTGGCCTTAGTATAGTTTTGCATGCCATCCAGAAAAAAAAAATTAAAAAAAAAAAATGTGGTTAACACTGGAGCTGAGGCCCATAGTTTTATTCAATTTAGAATCCCTTAGAAATTTTCTTATGGAGGTGCTATGTGGGTAACTGCTTCACATTTCTTGAGTTACCCTGCACTGACCTCTTCCAACGGTCCACAGAAACGAGAGGTCCAGCAGACAATGGGCTGACTGCCAGGGAGCTACAAAGTCATCTGTGAGACAGAAGGGCTCATCAGGTGAGCTGCAGCGTGTGGGGTGCATACATAGCATTTCCCAAAAACAGTACACTCCAGATCTGCCTGACGCCTCCATACGGACATAGGCCATTTCTTTTGTACAAAGGAAGAGCTGCCATTTCATATAAAAAATAAACATCTGTCTGCCCTCCAAACTCCTAGATTTATAAATAGTTTGAGTGACAATACTTCTGTCACAGTGTTCAGGATACCTTCAAAAGATAACTCTAGTACTGTAATGTGATTAACCATTGCCTGGCAGAGTTCACCCTTATAAATATATTCTGGATAAGCTTGTTGGTTTGAACAAGAATTCGTGTATCTGCGGCTAAGGGAAGAAGACAAGAAGCAGGAAGGTAGGTTGTGTCAGTCACTTGTAGACTTTTCAAGCTGACTGGTATAGCTTGATATCTGTGCTTTGACAGTAAGAAGAGCATTAAATTCCTAAATGTTGTGCGTTACATTGCTCAACAGGTTTTATTACAGAAAAACTGAGTAGTCTTGATGAATGAAGCTTCATCTACGATAATGTTTAATAAAAAAAGTAGTCATTATTTGCATAGATTTCATTAAGTTGCTTGTTTCCCACCCCTCCCAAGTATCTCAGTACCTTAGAAATAAATTATAGTCAGAGGATTATTAAAATAATTTATAAAAAAAACCAAAAACTGAAGTAAATCTCAAACCACAAGACAAAGCAAACAGTATTGTAGCCTACTTTCAGACCTCCTCAAAGTTATTCATACGCTAGTTGTCAAACAACCATGTATCTCCCACCATCTTTTTTTCCTGAAATTGTTATGTGTCTTCCACAGACACATTAAATTATTTCCTTTTCAATATGTTAAGGAAGGGAGGAGGGGGGCGAAAAGTCATATACGTTTCTCTAAGAAAAAGGGCCTCCCCACTTCAACTTAATGAGAATAGTCCTCTGTTAATGAAGTCATGTTGTGATTTCAAAAATACCTAGATTAGGAAAACAGTAGTATTGGTAGCAATGTCACTGTCACACAAGGTAAAAATATTCCTTCTAACAATTTTTTAACTCCAGCCTTAGCCTTCCTAGGATAGTATTTCAACCTGTACATAGCATATGCTTTGCTAAATTTATAACTGTGTTGAGAAATACATCACTTCAAAGAAGTAGAAGGAAAGCTGTGTGAAATACTAAGGTTCAAATGCTCTTTCAAAAATGTTTGTTGTCATTTTGACCTAACTGGAAGAAAAAGGGAGATGAAAGGTTTGCAATAGCAGCTTGTCTCAGTTGGGAGAGCCTGAATATGGGATTTTGCCTGGTTTATTTTAAGTCTGAGCAGCTAACAGCTGGAGTACGTCCCACATGCTAACACTTGGAATTCCCCAGGGAGAAGGTTTGTTTCAAATGTAACATCGGCCCTCCAAAGCTGGTCGTCTTTCTGCTTTATTAAGTTTATATACTCCATCATTGCCTCAAGTCTTGATGATAATGCATCTATTCTGAGCAATCAAACCTCCTCACCAACTTCATATGAACAATTTTTGATTTAAATGCAATCTAATAACAATATCTGCTCGCACACACATACACACCCCAGCCAGATACTGAACAGACGCAGTCTTGCAGACTTACACAGCAGCTGTGACAACAACTGATGTCACCTCCTTTGCAGAAATTTCCACAAGCGTCTTCCAAAGGCCAAGTTAAACCAGATAGAGCTTATCAGTTTCTTTAAAGAGCTCTGGATGGGACCAGTCCATGTGACCCCCTTCCCAGCCACCGCAGGGGTGTGGTATGTCACAGCTCCCCTATCAGCTGGCGCATGGCGGTGGGAGATATGAGACAGCAGAAAAGTAGTAGTAACAACATCACCCAGACCGCCAAAGAGAGAACGAATACGCTGAGTAACTTCAGTGTGTGCCTACTTACTTTCCAAAAACAGGTGGAGGGTTTTCAACCCTGACTTCTGCTTGCACATCCCACTCGGCACAGATGGGTGGTAATGTTGCCAGCTACGCAGTGGAAAGGCCATGGTTCGTTAGCATCGTATTAACGCCTTTAGCAGTGAGTCGCAATTCTATTTCTTTTTTCTTCCCATAGTTTTCTCCTCTTTTGCATATTCCCTGAATAAAAAACAAATTACTAGAAGGAGTGTTTTTCAAAAATCAACTCCTTAAAATAAATTCCCTGCCACTGTGCTTGCATCAGAAATATTAGAGAATTTCAGAAGATACCCTCCTCAGTTTAACTGCTGAAACCACTGAATGTTTCAGGTTTCCTTCACTGCCTTTAATTATGATTAAATTATCAGTTGCAAACAGTTAATTTTTAAAGCTTTCACAATAATTAATTTTATTCAAAATATTAAGTAGCAATAACATAACAACAAAAGCATATATTTAAACATTTGCAAAACATCTAATTTAATGCTTCACCCTTGGTAGGAAAAAAAGGCACCTTACTTGCAGTAATTTAAAAACATAGCCATAGTATTGAACATTGCATTCAGACAGCTTGCAATTTTCACCCCAGGGTTCTCCCAGCTTCCCTGCATGGACCTGTTAGCACAGAGGACAGCTTTAAACTCTTACCTACAGCTAGTTATCATATTTTAGTTAACAGATGTTGGCAATGGGCCTTTATTCCTTGTGAATATACCCCTTCAATTCCTGAATTTATATGCACTTACCCCTCCTGTCACCATTCCGCTGGGCTTCATTAACAGTTTCCCCACAGTAAACATTTCTGATTTTAAAAAGTTGGAAATATGCTGGGGGGAGGGGAGGAATAAAAGGAAAAAAAAAAATCCACTGAGTGAAGACAGACACTTTTTTTTTTTTTTTTTACACGTTTCAGAAGTTAGGTTACTGCCTGCCTTTTTGCAGCACAGCCATTTGCTTTTTGCAGTGCTGTACCACTGGTCATATTGCATCAACATATTATCCTTTGTTCTTTTTTCCCCCCTTCAGGTTGTCATGCCAATCTGCTTCTAGAAATTCATACTCTGCATGACTAAGAATTCCCTTGTATAGGGACTTCTTGCACCAGCATAGCTACAGTCACTCTAGTTCACTCAGATATGCCCCTTGTGAATTGTACTATTGCTGCAAGATTAACAGATTCTGGCATAAAGCAGTGCAAGATATAAATTCTTGATCTAGCACAGCAGTGAAAGGATTTGTATATAGGTACACAAGAATTTGGTGGTAAAGATAGCAAGAGAAGCTGAAATTCAGCCTTACCCTTCATTCCTGAGGTCCTTCTCCCAGCCCCACTACTGAGTATGGATTGATACAATTTTAATTTTTTTTTTTTATCAATTTTTTTTCAGTTGTGCTGGGTTGCTCCCATCTTACTGGACTCTCACACCTGTTAAGAATCTCACTGACTGATCTAGCTAGTTCACACTGGATGGGAAAACCATGACCACCTTTATCCATTTCCTCTTTCAAATTTAAGTGTCTGGAGATAGAAAAGAAGCTTTCTAGGGCATGGACAGCCTCTCACATTTTAACTATGTTGTGCCCAGCACAAAATTGTAGCTGGAACCTAGATGTTAATGCCATCTTAAATAACAATATTTTTTCAGGTGCTGGACAGAGTTTTAAAAGATAGTTCCAGCAGTGAGCATATTGGAGTAGTCAAGACACAGCTGCTTGAAACAGCAACATGCAGCAGTTATATATGCAATGAAAAAGGACGTCCTTCAAGAAAGCTACTAAGGACGGCTGCAGATCAGTCCTCCTCAGGGTTCATTAGCTTTTTTCATCTTCTGTAAGTCAGCCCTGGGTATGACTTTAGAAGATTATTAAACTGAAGATTTGTGTGTCACTACACCCTCTCCAGCCCCAGCTGCAACCTTTTATCCATGAAAGCCCCAGGATTCATGATCCAGGATGATAGGAGAAGCCTTCCTATCTCTGACATTTCCTTGGCATGCTGGTTACAATCACTTCTCCCACCATCACCTATTTATGAACTGTCTTTGGTTAAAGATCCTTAATCCTTGCTGGAACTGTATAAACAGAAGCATGGATCACCAGCCACCTAAAACCACTTGTGAGCCCTGGGCTATGGCAGACAAAAAGCCTTTCAATATTCTCCCTTGCAAGTCTTCTACAGAGGTATGACTTTTTTGCCTAAGTTCACTTTCCTTTTATGCTGTAGGGATGCTCTAAATTGTCCCATTATGTACAGAACATATATCCTTATATGTAATCCTGCCCATACAGATGGCGAGATGCCAGCTATGAATCAATAGAATTTATAAAGCTCTGCCAAGGGTACTCATAGCTGTGAGCGCACACATGGGTGCTTTAAGCACTAAAAAAGGCCCTGTTTTCTTCACACCTGAAATACGGGCCCATAGCCCCTACACCTACAGAATTCAGAAGCCAGCGCATGATAGCCCGAGCACAGTGAATTTTAAGTGCAGACACATGACCTCAGATTCCACACATAAAGGATGATCTGTACTGCAATGTTTGAGACTTACAAGTGCAAACATAGCAGAGGCACTACAGGGCTTATGTGAAAAAATAATTATTCCATGCAGAAAGGAAGCTGGCTTGCTTTGAGCAGAGGTGTTAATAGACTAACCTTTTTCCCCAACACCACCCTGCTTACCTGAAAATACGAAAACATCTACTGTCGCACTGTTGCATTTATTTGAGATGGGTATCATACCCCACACATATTAAATGTCTTGCTGCATTTCAGGGTAAGATGGTAGCTAATCTGAATGCCAGTTATAAGAGTCATTTACTAATAAATAAGCCCTAGACAACTGTGCTGCAATTTTAGTAATTTGGGGGCAGAGAGGCATGCAGATCATAGTATACAAATAGGACCGAATTTAAAAGAGCAGCTTCAGAATAGATACCTTCCCCCCTTCCACTGGGTTTGGGATAGTTAATAAAAGCTGGATCTTGAATTACAGTAACAAGACAGGGACTTGGCACAGAGAAGACTTGCTTCATCACAGAGATCCACCAGAGTAAGGATAAAACGAGCAGCAACTGGAGCAGGGGAAAAGGTGGAAGGATTACAAAGATCTATGGTAGAAAAGGTATTTGGGTCCCTCTCAAAGACAGCAAAACTTTGTTTTCTAAACAACGTTTCTTCTCTTTCTCCTGTCTCCAATATGTTTCAGTTGCACTCAATGGTAATTCCCTAGCAGTGGCAAGTGAGAACACTTGGGTAGACCTGGCATTAGCCCAGTAAGCACCAGGCCATCAGCTGTTCTGGCTGCACCTGAGTAACATCCCTTAGCCTCCTGTCTTCCTCCATCAGCAGCAACTTAGTTTCCTCTGCCAGCATAAGCATGCACGTAGTAAATCCCTAACCCTATCAGAATAAGTCAGGCCTGAAAATGGGGAAGACAAAAACCTACCAGAACTGTTTAAACTAAGCCAGACCCTACTGAGAGAACCAAGCAGTTACACAGGTATGCCTGTAGGCTGGGCAGGATCCCAGTGACACTGAGGTTGTGGGACAACCTCCTCATCTGCTTTCCTTCCAGCCAAAATTGCATAGGAATAAGACAGAAAACATCTCACCAACAGCAATACAAATGTTAGTGTCTAGGAGAGAAGCTCTGTTGATGCAAAATAGGCAGCAGTGACCGAGGGGACTTGTTCTTCCAGCTAATCCCTCGTACCTCAGGGAGATGCAGGACTGGCGTAGAAGGCCAAGATATGAAAGTCTGCGTCCCCTACCTTGCAGTTCAAGTATGTAGCTACTCCTGCATGGTTCTGAAGTTCTTTTGGATCAACTTTGGATAAGGATTCGAAAGGTTAAACTTTCTTGTCTCAAGTTGGATACACCCTCCCTTACAATTTTATTTCCAGCGTAAAGGGATTTAGAAGAGGGGCAGCATCTAAGGTCATATTTGTCTCCTAAAGTAGGAAAGTAGACATAAAGCTGCTAGGACACTCAGTGGAAGATGCTGCTGGTCAACTGCTAATCTGTAAGGCAAGGGCTCCCTGGACACCCACACCTCAGTGGAAGTCCTCCCATAACTTCTTCCTTCAGGACTCTGTTTTAGCATTGATGCCATAACCCAGTGATACAAGGTCTAGAAGAGAAAAGGAAAAAATGGCACTTACATCATGTACTCCTACCTATGTAACTCTTATATCTGCTTCCATGAATTGATCCATCTACTTTGCTCCTCCCAGAACTGAAACTGTTTGCACTCAAGGGAGGACTTTGCTTTTGCTCTGTTTGTGGAAATGGGAGTGTGTATTTGGGTGTGTTTTGGTTTTTAGTGTTGGTTTTATATGCTCTAAAATAAGCAAATTGCAAGGCTGCTTGCTTTATGAAGCTACACAACAAATAATGTCTCATCAACAGCTCAAAGCAGATCATGCAAAGTCATTTGCTAAGATGTTGAATTGCTAATACATGGTATATGCATGGGCACCTTTTACATATATCGCACACACCTACTTGCCTGGAAGCAAATCAATAACTCCCTACACCAAAGCTTGCATTTGTCTGCTCTTATTAGAGGTGGGATAGTGCCCTAGGGAAGGCCACAGGCATTCCATTACTTAGGACGAGTGCCTGAGCAAAACGGAAAGGCTGCTAAAAATAAGCAACATTTGCTCATTGGTATAAATAACAAAAGTGAGAGAGAAAGAAAAATAGAAAGAGAACAAGACGAAAATGAAAACTGGCCCCAGACCAGACCTTGCAGAATGACTAGTCACCTCCCCATTGCCAATTCTGTCACCATGTCCAGTATGGGCAAGATACTTTCCACTGCCAAGTGCCCTCAGCTTCTTTCCTGAGAAGACCATTACTTGCAGATTTGCAGTGGGCCTGAACATAGGAGGTAGCTCCCACAGCACATGTGTCTTTCCCTTGGAGTTTCAGGGCTTGGGCATATTGAAAGAAGGACGCAGCACTTCACAAGCCAGCACACGATGCCAGTGTGATCCCTGTAGTAGCTTGAGAAGCAATTATTTGGTTTATCTCTGTTTTGTTTATAAAGGGAATTATGGGAGGGAGGGTGGAGGGAAAGTGTTGCACTTCCATAGAGCTATCATCATTAAAAACTTTATCCTCTCTTTATTAAAATAGAAATAACTTTTGGATTCACATTTTTCTAACAGACTTCCCTAGCAAATAGTTCCTAGAGCACACTTGGCTGCCTATTCTCAAGTACTAAAGTTGAGAAAGCTAAGAAGTGCCTGTCTATTTTTGGAGGAAAATAAGAAGACTAAGCTAATTAAAAATTCACCCTTGCCCTGTATTCCTAAAAGCACTGTACACCCCCATAGTATCAGATGTTTCAGGGCGGGCTGCCTTTTTATACAACAGGAAAGTTTAAAGCCAAGTATGCTTCTCGTTACTTTTAATTTTAGGCTCTCGTTAATAAAAAGGAATAATAAGTGGGAAACAAGCTCCCGAGTAACACACAAGATTTTCCCTCTGCTTCTATTTCACGTATTCTATTGTAATGAAGCACACAAAAAAAATCTATTAGCCCTACAATTAAACAAATAATGGTATTAACAGCTCCCACTCACCGCCCTAAGCAGGTTTAGCTGGGAGAACTGAAGCAGCTGTCTCTAGCCTGTGTCTCTGCCAGAGGTCACCATCCTGTAGCGGGATCAGCTGATCCTCCTGGATAAACTCCTGAGCAAGTGCAGTCTACAGGCTGCAGCATTAACATAAACCACCTCCAATTTCAGTTTACTCTGGCAGTAACCTCCTAGAAAAATAAAAGGGAGGAAACCTAAGGCTGGTAACTGTTTCATCTCTTCGTATCAGATAAATCCACCTTTGATTACATTTCAAAGCCCTAAAAAACGGAACAGTCAAGAGGTTTATAATAATGTTCTGGCTTGCCATGAATTAACATGAATTCTTGTAATGAAAAAGGTCACTAGCATAACCATTGAAACACACTGCTAAACTAAGAGCTAAGAGAGGCCCTCTAAAGTTTATCCAGGTATGTGCAGATTTTAAACATTTTCAAAAACAGCTGTAGCTACTAACTCTATGAAATGAACCTATTTCCAAACCTAGGACTAGGACAGATTTTAGTATCTTCATATGGCTCCAACAATGTTGCAATATCCAAACTATATGAATTCTCAAAGAGTAGAAAGTCGAGAGAACGACAAGGTTCCTACTCCAGTGAAATTATTTTTCATGTCAGACCAACAGATGAATGGCTTACAAAGCTATCAATGTCTCTTTGGCATTCAAAATTGAGATATAAATACTTATAGTGGATTTGCTTACTGATAACTATAGAGAAAACAGTAGGCAGTTACAGTTAAGTTTCTGAGGTACACATTTCGCACTGTCAAATTCATGTGAAAGAGAAAGATTATTTTTAAGAAAGTTGTTTTTTGAGTGATGATGTGAACAAGGGGAGTGCTAAACAGTAGATATACCTTGGAAGCAGGAAAATAAAACAAGAGGAGCACCATGGTCTCCAAAGCAAAAGGAGTATGTGCAACACTAGAAGATTAAAAAATGATAGCAAGATTTATTATGCTTAGTCTACAGTGTGATGCTAAGGAGTTTGAGGCTGGGAGGTGGGAGAAGACTGAAACAAGAACTTTCAAAAAGAGAATGATTTGTGATATCTTGAAGGCTTTTGTTTTACAATGCTTGAACCACACTTACATAGCTGCAATACTGCAAAGTCCTGGTATAGGTGCATTGTGCTGAGATGAGAGGACCTTCTGTTTTGGCTTTCACCACGCTTGTCCTAGCCTCCTACATACAGTTTGCACTGATAACGGCTCCAGCTAGCCCCAAGACATCAAATCCTGACAAACCACCTCATGTGCCCCTCTCATGCCACCCTTACAATCAACACAGGCAAGCCCTCTTCCTCTCAGTCACGTTTGTAACTCTGAGCACTTCCCTGCAGCTAAGGAAAATTCAGAGCAGGTATAGCTGTAGAGACATGAGCAGGATCTGGTGTCTAACACATAAACCCTGCCCAAAGTCAGCCTCTCAATCTGCCATGCTACGTTTTCAGGACTAGTTTATTTAAAGGATCCAAAAACACTGCAAGTACGAGAGAGGAGGAGAGGGAGCGTGACTCCACTGGCTTGAGGCACAGGTGGCCAGGGCAGGCGTGGAGCCAGCCAGCTCCCTGAAGGCAGGGGAGCCAGCTCCGCTCTGATCCAGAGCAGCTCTCCCTACTATTCCTGTCATGGGCTGCTCTGCAGAGTGTCTGCCAGCCCACAGAGGAGGGCACAGGCACGCGATAAGGATAAGCAAGAACCCAAATGAGATGGCACAAAATTAATTTCCCTTTGTGTGACCCATGCACTAGATTTTCTGGCATCTTAAAAGGCACAAAGAGAAACCCACTGGAGTAAGCAGGGCCCTGGGTCAGCAAAACACTTCATTTCTCACCTGAAACACCCAGGCCAGCAGAGCAGTGAAGGTAAGGATTACTCACTTTTTCCAAGCACAGTGCCATGTGTTTGACAGATGACTACGAAGGGGCAGGGAGAGTATTCATCTCATTTTCCTTTTTTCTTTAAAATAACTTAAAATGCACAATGAAGATGTGAGCCTTTTTCTGCTCTCAAAAAAATCAGTACAAGGAGAGGGAGTTCACTGGTTTATTAGTAGGTAATGCATCTACTATGAAACACTATGGATAACCAAAGAGCAAATACTACGATATCATCACAAAAGTAAAAACTGAACGAGAAAAGGATTTATCTTCAGCTTGCCTAATATAAGTAATTCAATCAAGAAAAAAAAAAAAAAATCTTGACAATTGTATTCAGGTAAGCATTGAGGAAGGTCTGAACGCACATTTAAAAATGAAGGTCACAAAATTTGACCTTCTGTAGTGTTCAGCCAATGAAATTTCTTCCACTTACACTTTTGTCCATGGCTTTTGCTTGCTGCAACTTTTTTATTAAGTACTTCAGCCAACAAAAGGAAATAGCAAAACCAGAAAGGAGAAAAGACATTTTTTCAAGGAAACTGGAAACTAATTTAGCAAAGTGGGTCAAAGGAAATGCTGAAAAATACAGATCCATCCCACAGTTTAACTTAAGCTAGAAAGTACTAGTCTACATACAGTTTTTGTAGCACTTAACAGATAGCTCAGATTTGGTTTTGAAATCAGGAGAGAGAGAGCAGAACAGTCAGTCACCCAATATGGATAAATAGGCCAGCATTTGAGACTCAGGAAAAGGCAGTGCTAATAAAATAATATAGTGGCAAACACATGTATTTGCCAAAGATCATACAGGTCCCCTTGCAGCAAGAAAGACCTGCATTAAGAAATGCAAGAGCCTGTTATCTGTTTATCCACTAAAGGTGCGACTTAAAGAGAGGTACCAGACAGGAGAGGGCTGGAGATGAGGAGAAGCTCCCATGACAAGCTCCCTCCCTCCTTTAGATGAGGCTGTTGGTGGTTTTAGTTGCACTACAAGAGAGCAAAGCAATGCAAGAAGCCCTCCCTCACAGTGAGATTAAGAGAGACTGAGATTGTAAACAAGATGGAATTGTGCATCTTTGTAGTCCTCAAAAGAGAAAGTAGTTAAACCAGGAGAAAAGAAGCATAAACGAGTGGTACCAGAAGGAAGCACAAGAAGAGAAGTCGTGGGTCTGGAACAGGGCAACTGTATAGTCCAGGGACATATCACTGGAAAAGGTTCCCTGGCTATGAGCATCACCACCTACTTGCAGGATAGCTGTTTTGAGCCAGGCTCTTCTGGTGAGCAGTAGGCACACTAGAAAGGTGGGGAGGCTTCATCACAGGCTGTTTTGTTGAACTCTGTGACACGCCACAGCCATGACCTACACCAGGTTTCTCCCTCACAAAAATCAAGAAAGACTTTACAGCAAGTCAAGCCTTTAAAGGGAAACCATAAGTATTGAGGAAGATTGTCTGCAGCCAGACTTGTTCCCTGTTTTATGTCTACAAATGCAAAGTAAATGAGAGGTGATTTGGCAATGGTGCCACGAGGCTGTCCCTCTGAAACGCCAACCTCTCCCTCAATTTCAGGCCATGCCATGCCTGCTATTTTACTTTCAAACAGCTAACTGGCGGAGAAATCCATGATGTAAGCTAGTAACTACACAAAATTAGCTCTAGCCAACTGTGAATTCATTTGTTCTTTCTATTTGCAGTCTATCCTTTGCTGAAACATAAAACTTGGTACGAGTCAGCATATTTCGCCACATTTAAAATTATAACAACAAGGACAAAAGCACAAAGAAAAATATCACTAATGCAAGAAGATGACCAAAAATCCAGCCTAGGGACAATCATGGCAGCAGAGTAATTTACTTCACCTTTCATTTTCCAGTTCTACTCTAGCCTTTTTACCCTCAAAAAATATTTTAAAAATTGTAATCTCTTCCTGTCGATGATACAAAAAAAAAAAAACCCCAAAACAAGCAAACAAATAAACAACCCACCAAACTAACCATTCTTCAGGCTAATTTGTGGAATAAGTCTTTTTCTGCAAGCTTTAAGTACCTCTATATGATTAATAGCAAAATAAACACTACTTGCCAAATCAATCTGCACTAATCTAATCTAACAGCATCTAACCACTCTCTGTGTTTCCCTATTGTTATACCCCTATCGAATGATTTTGCTAACCCTCCCCTAAACCCATTGCTTCCTCTACTCCTGCATCTCAAAGGCATGCAAATGAATCCTTAACAGCTTTTCCCCCTTATTTGACACATGCACTTTTTTTTTTTTAAACAGCCTAGAAACAAACACACATGTATTTATTTACATTGTGATAGTCTCCAAAGGCTCCGTCCAGCACTTTGTTTAAAACAAACAACCAATCAGCAAAGTCCAGAGTTCAAGCAGCAGCAATCAATGCACTGAGCTTGTATACTGGCAAACTTTGGCATACAGGTACCCACAAAACAGATGTGCTCATGGAACTCCAGCAGCACCGTGAGGTATAAATGTTTCCTCCACTACATTGACTGGTATTTGAAGTATGGGAAAGTATTTCCTCTTAAGTAGAGTTTCTACCCTTTACATTGTCATAAAAACTGGTTTCCATCATCTCTGTCAATGTATTTGAGCTACTGCAATAGCTAGGCACAATCCTTATTCCCAGTCAGTTAAATCTACATAAGTAGGTCATGCATTATTAGAACAAAGTCAAAAAATATACAACAAAATGGGAGTATGGTTACGTGACTTAGATAAGATTAAAAAGAAAAGTCAGGGCCAGCATTTTCAGACATAAGAGCAATCAATAGGAGCCTAAATCTGTACTGCGACACACTAATTAAAGCCCCATCCCTCTTTAGGAATCTATTTCAGTAAAATAAGATCATTTTGGTTTAATAAGATCTATTTTTGCTAAATCCCAGGCAACATACCTATGAGCAGCCTACCAACTTTTAACAGCAGAGCACAGCACGTAGTCCCACCAGGACTGCCCACCACAGGAAACTACCAGGCTGTCACTGTTGACTGAGATATACTTGTGTACCCTTGCGACGGAATTACTCTGAGCAAGCACAGAAAAGGGTTCATTATTTGTCATTTTTGCCAGCCCTGCCTCTGGCAAAACTTACTGCAATAATCAGACTACACCACTTACCTTGCTGCATAAAGTGTGTCCCTACATCTGTTTGGGTAATCCTGGAGTCACTTTTTTCTTCCTAGTTGTATGATACGGCTTCTGAAAATGCATCACTTCAGGACAAAATAAAAAACAAACAGGAAGGCTGGCTCTAGCACAAACAAAAGGACTGCCCTTCTTAGTCTCCACATGGTCACACTTGGCTGTAAAAGGTGATGGTCAAAACAGCAAGAGCTGTCAAGGGTTAGTTTTTCCATGGGGTTTACCTAGTGTGAATCTTTAAGAAAATAAATTCAGGCTTCAGGTGAGGATGCCAAACTCTATTAGTGATATTAGGCAGTGGTCACTGAGGTGCCCTTTCCACCCTTAAAAGAATTTAAACTTGCATTTGTATTGGAAGAGGGAGAAGGTAGGAAACTCACAGCTGAAAATAGAGATTATTCCTCAGTTTTGGGGCCAGGAGATGTCTATCAGCTGAATACAAAAGACCTGTCCCCTTTCCTAATCAATCAAAACACACATTTCAGGAAAAGTGGGCATCTCCAGATGCTCCACATTCTCCTGAACCACCTGCAAATATCCAAGCAGATGTAGGCTGAGCTTTAACCAGATGACTGGCAGAGAATCATCCTGCTCTTGCAAGCAATTACCCTGTAAATAAATCACTTGCATATGATCAACACTAGACAAGAAGAAAGTTTTCTGCTCCTTGTTTTCATGTATAGAGACATTATATAAAAACAGGCAGAAGTACAGGGGGGGGGGAGAAGAAGAAAAAAAAAAGTTGATACTTCTTTCTTTATAGGGAATCTTGACTTTTTAGTTTTGGAAAGAGATTTTTAAATGAGATCACAAAAGACAACTGCAAGTAGTTGAGAAGGGGTAATTTTCAGTTGGACCTGCTGATGGGTATTAGGGTATTATTCCAAAATAACAGAAATATCTGAGAAAATATTTGAATAAAAGTTTTCATTTGAGAAAAGTAGGGATTTTCATAGCTCAGAAAGAAGAAAAACAGCCATTAAGAGCTTGACAGGAAAGGTAATGTTCCTCTCCTTTGCCTTCAAAAGTCGCCTTTATTCTTGGTGAGATTCTCTCTCTGCAGAAGAGGTGTGCAAACAAAAATGCATCACATATATTTGCTACTCTTCTGCACAGAACTAAGTTTCCCATGAGATTCCTTAGGATTTCCTTCCACTTATCAGCTGTTGATACTTCTCTGCATGTCTAGAAACCAGATAATTTGTATCAGTAGAAGGGGTATGTGTTTATAATCTGACCTAACTGGTAAAAGACAATTCTGCCTGTAGATCTGCTCTTAGGAATTGCCATTTGAGCTAGGCAGCACCAAGGATGGATTAAAAAACCCCAGAGGAAGCGCAAGGTACAGCTGGATCATGAAATGAAATGGGATGTTCTGAGGCCCTTTCGCTGGCGCCCCCAGCACTGGGCTCCCCAGGTGCTGTGCTCATGCCCTGTAGACAAGCATGAGCTGCAGTACAAAGCACAGCTGGCAGCTAATTTGGATTTAGCCATTTCACACTTGCAAGCCAGGGATTCAAAGCCAAATACCCGGGCCCCCTCCTACTTTCCAACTCAGAAACAATTTAAAACAGATCTAACACCTATGTAGTACTGATTTGGTTATCTTCAAAATCCCCATTGTTCTGTTTAAAGAGCATATCCTCCTAGAATAGCCTCCTTTTGATAAACAACTCCTTCTGCATGTCAGCCAAACAACAGTTTTGGTCTTTATCACAAGTGGACCAGCAGCAGAAACAGTGTGTGGCGAAGTGGGGGAGGAGGGGATTTTAGCTGAAAATAGAGTTCATTGTCAGCTGGACTTTAGAGTCAGGTTTTTAAATAGGTTTTGGAATGTGGATATGAAGCAGTTAAAAGAACCCTACCTCCAGCCCTTAAAGGAAGAAACATCTATTCACATGCTTAAAAGCACAGGACGACCTCAAGTAATGGGGTCGTTTGTGTGTTGTACACAAAAGTTTCTTGTATAAGAAGGTCAAAATATACAGGAAATGAAACATTAATTCCTCAGGAAAAAAACAAACAAACAAAAAAAACCTTTCTTAAACAGAAATACACAACTCCAAAGAACCCAGTTTAGAAAAGAGAAGTTTCAATAAATAGATGATGAAATTTAAATGCATATTGAAAAAAAAAAAACCAAACCATAACATATATATATATATTAAAGTTCTGTACACCAGAGATTTATTTTACATGATTTGTAGGAAATGAATGGAGGTGCTACAGATTATTGACTTTTTTTTATTTTTATTTTTTTTTTACACTCCATATACACCTTTGCTGGAATGTGACCATTTCTGAAGTGTTTGCTTTATGAAAAATATTAACTCTTTGCAGTAAAATATAATTGGTATGAATTTATAATGATGCTTACATAGTTTGATTGTATATTTTACTTCCAATATCCCCTCACCATGACTGAAAATGGTTTACTTCAGTTCTTGGGATTAGTGGGTATGTGAATGTGATATATGCACTTTAAAATCCATCACAAGAAAATATTTTGTGCGTTCTTTTAGAGCAAGCTATCCATAAGAAAGCTGATCCTTCAAAAGCTGATATGACTGATTGTAGTAATCATCAGCACGTGTGTGAAGTAGTACAATAGAAAAAATATACACCCAGACACAAAAATAATGACCAAAGGAAAATACAGGCTAAATACCATTTATAGTCTATCTTCTGGAAACCATGCAACTCTTGCTATATCCTTGTGTTTTTCTAGCAACTACATAAAGTATTCCTGTAGTTAGAGAAGAGGCAGTATTCCTACTGTAGTTTTAAGTTAAAAAAAAATGCTCTTAGGTCAACAAGCTGCCAGGGAAACCACATCACTTTGTTCTAAAACATTTGCTGAAAAGCCATAAGTGGCCTAAACAACACAAACTTCAACATCTTCAGCAGCGCTATCTCCTGTCAGGGCTAACTGACAGAACACCCAGGCCATGGAGTGACCCCAGATTGCACAAACAGGCCACTCCTCGGATAAGATGGTTTAATTCAGAAAACACTGGTGGTCAGTGCTGCCTGGTTTCTAGGTTTCCCACAGATAGAGCATCTGGGCAGCATTAACTGTGGCATCCTGTAAACACCAGCTGGATGATAACGGAGTACAATACAGGCAACAAAGTGACTGTGTAAGGCTGTTTTCCTCTGTTTCGGTGGTAATCAGATGGCATAGCCAAATGTTGTGCCTGTGGAAATGAGCTCTGGAAGTAGTTAAAGAAGTGTTTACAGCACAGTCTGCAACAGATAAAGAGACAAGATGGTCTTCATAAATTGGGAAAATCTACCAGAGCATAAGTTCTTTTCTCCTGTTCAACACCAAAAATCACATATACCTCAAATGCAACTTCAGCCAGGAAATCGGACTGACTTTTTGGCAGATTTCCAGCGTTAGGGGCTAGCAACAACTGGGCAAAGCCTTGGTCCAATAACATCATATGGCAAAGCTCCCCACTGACCAAAGAGGTGACAGAAGTTTTCAAAAAATCTTACATATAAGGCAATAAACTTTTAAAGTCTTGCCATTACTATTTAAATAGGCCAACCAGCCTATATGCACATACATATATGCAAATCATCAAATGAGATGGCAACAACTTGAGCATATTTGTTGTGCAATTGATAAGAAGGAACTAATGTTGATTTTCTTCTTACTAAGGAGTTTTTCTGCATCTTGGTTGCGAATGAAAAATATTACCTCAATTGTATTTTCTAAAAAAATAAAAGTTAATTCAATTCATTCAAATCTCCACTCTAAGAAATGAGTACCAGCAAGGATTCCTAATTGCTTAACCGATCTTCTTCCCATCTAACTTCCTTGTAACAACTACAGTAATTGCTGCTGCAGAAGAACAACCGTTTTAAATCCATTTTGGCCATCCTTTTCTGCAGTTCGGTGGTTGAATGGAGGAGGATGGCTTCTTTATGTGACCAGTCTCCAGAAGTTCTACCTGGACTGCTGACGAGCACTCACTCACAATACAAGAGCCTAGTCTGTGCAGCACATTGAAAATCTCATAAGTTACAAAAAAGATGTATCAAAGGAAAATAAGTAACTCTTATAACAATTGTTTATGCCTGTAAAAATCTAGAAATCTGCTATTACAATGAGGACAGTTGGCATTTTATGTTTATCTCAGAATCAACTGCAAGAAAAAGAGATACAAACTATCCACTCTTGTGGAGTTTTCATGATTGTTTTCATGACTTTGGGGTTTGGGCTGGGTTTTTGGGGGGTTTTTTTGGTTTCTTTTTGGAAACTGAAATAACCTACATTCAAATAAAGCATATCATCGTTCTCTATGCAAAGAAAGATAAATGCTGTCTATCTTTTAAAGTCAGCTACAAGTGAAAGGAGATTAGAGACCAGAAAAGGAGAAAAGCAATAGATTTGTTTCTACAAAAAAAATAATGGATTTATCTAGGAAAGATTTAAAGTTAAGGACTTCAGGCAACATTGGTGAAAAAAAAAAAACCACCACAAAAAAACAGTCCATGCATTAATACTATCATGCTGCAGACAGAAAAACACGTATGTAGCAATTACGTGCAGATATGTTGCTCAGGAAAACTAATACTGTGTTATAGAATTCAGCAGAGAGATGAAAATTAGCTGCAAACTAAAGGTGGGGAGGAACAGAGTCCAATTTTAGACCTAGGGCTCTGACAGCGTGCTTTAAATATTCAGAATACAAGCTCAGGATCAAGATTGCTGTGAAAGGAATCTGGGTTTACTTCAATGACACAGAACAACTCATTTAAGGAAATCAAATCATATCACAGAAATGTGGAGGCCCATCAGAGAGCAGAGGGGGTTACAGCAGAAATAGAGTCCCCTGTTCTCAGTGCTTCTTGGTGCAGCTTCTACAGTATAAACATTTTTCTCTCACTTTCCCTTACTTTTCTTTTTAACAAATTTGCAAATACTTAGGAAAAGAAAACGGAGACGAGATTGCATCTGGTTTGTCTATGGCGCCATTTGTTGCTATAGGGAGACTACTTGAAAAAGGTGATGAGTGGTAAGTTGGTGAATAATATTAATAGAGAAACAATAGACAAATTGCTCTGAATGCTGTGGTTAACCCTTTCCTGTTCACATCTTGGTTTCTCCTTCTTTGGAAGGCCCAAGCAGAGGATAATGACTACATCTCCCTGCACAAGCTGCTAATTGTTTTCCCCTCCAAAATGTTAGCATTTTTCTCCTTTTCGCTTCTACGAGCACCGGGTATGTAAAAACAGTTTTGGAAGCTGAGGGGGGGAAGCAACCCACTGAAATGTTTTGGGGTTTTTTTTCTGATTCAGGTCCTTAAGCAGAACTGAACAACATTTCAGACTTTAACAAGAAGGATGATTTGTACCTTCAGCACAAGACAAACACTATGTAATGTTGTATTTTTTTTTTTCTGAAGGTGTAGGTGGAGATGCATAGGCTTAAAGGGAAAATTCCAGTACTGACACTCACCGAGCAAACAGAACTGAAACATGCAAACCATTAAGCACTTAGTGTACGTATATAACTTTTTTGAATGCAAAGACCATCCCTTCAAGAGCCTTTAATAAAAAGGCCACATAGAAATGATTTGTAGTTTCCCAATGAGCACATCAATTTCCTTAATTAAATATTGCTTTCAAAGTTTCAGTCACAATAGCTCTTGTCCCTTGCCAGTTGCAGTAAGAAAGATACATTGAACGAGGACATCAGCTGAACACTAGCATTGATGTTAATGCCAACTGTCCAAAGCCTTGCCAAGTTGCTGACGTTTAGAGTGAGGACTCCCTTGTTTTCAGCTCTTTTTAAGGCTTTGTCAAAGTACTGAAATTCTAGGAGCCCATTTTTGTGCATTCAGAGCAGAGACATACAAGACCTTATATTTTCAAACAGGACAAGATCCATACTGAGGTTTTTTTAATGGAAAGCATTTGTGTCACAAATTATTTTTATTTTCATGGCTGACTACCAGATTTTGGTCCCACATTTTGTTTCATTAGATTTTAGCTCACTTTGCAAGTGCACTCATATTGTAATTCAGATTCAAAAAAAAAAAATCTTCCCTCCCCAAAAATGCCAGTCATTCTCTGAAATGAATCTCCCATATTGAGATCACTGTAGTGCAATACCTATATTTTTTTCTTGGTTTCTCATTTCTGCACAGGACACAGAAACTCAGATGCATTCCATTAAGTAGATTTTTGGTAGTTTGGCCTGCATCCTCAATTAACTCCAGCCTACTGATTTTTAGTAGAAGAAATAATTGTTTTCTCCTCCATCTAAAATCTTTGTTTCTAAGTAAGGGAAGAATCCAAGAACAAAGCCAGTTTTGAGCAATACTGTAACTTTGTCCAGGATTGAAAGGTAAGATCATACAAAGAGCAGTAAGAACAGTGAAGATAAATATATTTTTTTTTTTTTTCCCTCCCCTGCTTGCTTCTTTTTCACTTTTGGTGAGAGGCATATAAAGCAGCGATAAGGTTTGTTCAGTTGTGCTGGAGGCAACACGCGATACACACACCTATGGAACCAGTTCAATTATCAGCAGGCTGTATGGACTTCAGTTCCTCTGGAACAGAAATTGTATCAATGACATTTCTTGTAAGTGGGTGTTTCAGCCCAGACTCTTGGTGGGTTTGTCTTGGTCCTTGTGGACTTTTAAGGTGAGATGCATAAATAATTAGTCACTGATACTGCCTAATGACTCCCTTTGTTGCCAACTTCATTCCAGAGGCACCTGCATTTTAACTTTGACATAGTGAAGACATGCAGCTAAGTCTCATGTCTTCTCAAAGTTAAGTGAATTTTGACATTTTCCCCTTGATGTACTCAAAATCTCTTGCATTGCCATTCCAGCCAAAGTCAAATGTATAGGAAGCATACACAAAGTACAAAACCTTGCCCTTTTGAAGTTATATTCAAGGACTCCTCCTTTCTTCTTTTTAAGACCCTTTGAGTTAATCCTACTTTAATGCCTAATATCAGACAAGTGAGCTTATTATTTGCTTGGACATAAACCACTTTATTTTATATCATAAGGTCGAATCCATATTTGGAAATTTGTATTTTAGGAAACATCACTTGTAATTCATTGAATAAAGGTTTTCTTTAAAGAGCAGTAACTTCCTAAAAAGCACAATGTGTCAAGACTCATTTATACTCAATTATATTTTAGTGTGACACAAACACGGAACATGCCCAATAATAACCCAGCATTTTTAAAAGGAGTTAAAAAAAGCTCCAAATCCAGTCCTGAATTTCTATGACACACATACGTCTAAAACAAAGTTTCCACTCATCTGAAGCAGCAGCTTATCCTCATAGCCTTATTATCTGCCTTGGAGTTAGTCTTTTAAGCAGAGTTAGAGACTTGGATTCCAAACTTTTAATTCAAATGCCATGTCTGGATTGGAACAAATGTCACTGTGGTGCACAGCCATGGGAGAGGAGGGAAAAAAGCACCCAATAAATCTGAACTGTCACTCTTCAGACCCACTGTCGTCAGAAGGAGCAGAGGGCACTGAACACCTCATAAGCCCAAGTTCTGCATTTTAATTTAATTACAATTGTAATTTTACTCAGAAAACAAAAAACAATAACTGAATGTCTTCTTCATGATTCCCTAGTGCCTAAGTTGCACGTTGCATGTTCTCTCCATTGCTTTGTCCAGGCCTCCAAAGCCTTGAAGAGACTGTTGCACCATTTCTTAAGGCATTAGTCCCAAAGTTTCAATGGCAACCCAAATAAGAGACAGAGAATAAAAGGGAGGGTGATTCTCTCTGTTGTGTAACATCACAGCTTGAAATTATAATGAAATTAGTCATACAGAAAAAAGCAAACTTGTAAATCATATTACATACAAAAATGCTTCATATCCTTAAAGAACGCCTTGTATCCCAGTGAATTAATGAGCCAGTTTTAAGCAACTTGCACCACAAAATTTTGCCTACAGAACAAGAGGCTGGATATACAAATGTGGGAATGAAGGACCAAGTGTTAAGACTTTGAATTTACAGGTGTGACCTTGGTGCCTTCAGAATTACGAGCATCACCTGGTAAGGTAGACTGGGGTCTCTTTACTGATGCATTTTTGCCATTTTCCTGCAATGCTAACTAGCATCTGACTGATTTCTGTTTCTCCTTGTAAAATAATACATCATTCTCGTCCTTATGACCCAGCTAACATACCCTGTTCTCAAACCATTATTTTGCATCTACAGTTCCTTCTATTTTTTTGTGCCAACAACTATGAGACTAAAAAAAAAATATTTATTTTTTTTTTAGTTTTTGTTTTTCTTTTATGAGCAAAAGTCTTTCCATAAGTCATCAAATCTGCTCTTTCCCCCCCGAGATCTACATACAGCCCAACAGATCCTAACAGCTGGCATTGCACCATTTAATCAATTCTGGAAAATTGCCATTTATTGCATACTGAAATAAAGACAGACTAACAGCATTTATTCAATATAGTGCAATTGGTCACTATTACTTACAGAGTCTTTCATCTGCTCCCAAAACTGTTCACGTGCAATGCAACTGTGCTGTGTAACATGCTGGAAGGCAGCAGCTAACTGCACAGTTGTGGGGAAAGAAAAATGTAGCGACTCAGGACAAAAACCCAGCTCACCCAGAAAGTGCTATGTGCTCTTGAATGTTTACACAGAGCAGACAGACCTTTTCTATTTTGTTGTTTTCAAGGACACGTCAGATACCTCATGCCATGGCAGAAGCCAGAATTTTGTCTCTCTTTTTCCAAAAAATAAAGGGTTGAATCAACCATTGCTACAGATCCTGCAATCCCAAGAAGCCTGTAGTTTACCAAACCTAAAACTGAGAGGCTTTTATGTAGCAGCAGTGTCTTCACACACACTCTCTCTTAAATTAAAAAAAAAAAAAAAACAACAAAAAAAACCAAGACCAAACCACCAACTCTTTCAATATAAGCTGTTCTTGAGAGCTCTACATTGTGCTAGGCTTTTTCATTCACTCTTCTCGGTTTTTATCAAGCAAGGATGACTAATGTGCTATTGTGATGCACTTTTCTCAGAAATGTAGCCAACTGAGGCTGCTTCCACCTATTTCCATGGGTGTTTAACATTAAAAAAGAGCCCTCAGCTGGGCAATGGGTAAGTCATTACACTCACTTTAAAACAACAGGTCCCATACATAAACCAGGCTCTCATGCAAATCTGACCTACATAATGTTCAAATCTTCCAACGTCAGGAAGATTTCACAAGTAATCCCATGTGTCCCATAGCTGTAAAACTGGTGTCACTTCAGCACTGCAGGAAGCAATTCAATTGCCTCAAAGAGCTTATGGTGGCATGCTTCAACCTTCTTGCTGCCCTTCCAGTTTCTTACAGTTTGGCCAGGAAGTTGAGGTGGGACAAACGTCTTCAGAACCATTCATCCTATGCCAAGAAATGCTCTTCCAGCTCAGTGTACACACAGTTTAACCACCTGGGAAGAACTGGAACAACTCTATGGCTCAAAACAAACAAAATAATAAAGAAAGGAATACTCTAGACCATTTATAGGAGATCAACGTGAAACCACTGACTTCAGCTGGGCCAGGTTTTTACTCCTTATCTCTACAGAACTGCCAAATATTCATTTTAGGCCATAAGATACAAAGACCAAACGGCACCCCAGAGCACAAGCAATAAGGAAGGTAGTATGGTTTTGCTATGAGAAGACGCTGTTTCAACAACTTCCTGAATTTAAATGCTTCAGTTTGAATAAGGCCTTGATTTCTTTAGACCGAAACGTGTCAACTCTTTGCTTTGACAGAAAATTGTAACAGGCTTCAACTTTTTAAACCATTTTTCAGCCCAGAATAATGACTTTTCTGGAATACAAGGACACGAAAATACGCATTTTTAAGATGGGCATATATCCCAAAATATATCTGGTCTTTTCAACTCACCATGTAGGTCAGTAAAGTTCATTGTAGCACAAGCCATCAGGGCTCATTTCATGTTTCAAGACCTAAAATTTTTCCCTCTTTCTGCCAAATGAACTTACGTCTATTCACTGCTTTTGCAGAAGTCTTGCAGTTTGAAATTTAGCTCTCAAACTGAGCATTTCTAAGCAGAAAGGGACTCCTTACTTTTGACATTTACATGGGCCTACAGTTATCTGCACAGAAAGTTTATAAAAAGAGCATTTTTGAATAGCAGCACTAGATATTCTTAAATACATTGCTCAGCCATAGTAAATACAATCACTTTATTCATCTCTTCATGGAAAGTTTTGCACTGATTCATGTCTCATTAACCTAAAAATCCTTCCAGCACGCTTATCATCATTCACTGCCTTTGTGAATTAAAAAAAGAAAATTTTCTTACCCTAATGAAAAGGATTATATGCTCTTCTGAATCATGTTACAAAATGATACATGCCTCCACCTTATAAGGATGCCTTATAAATCTTCTTCCTTATAAGAAGTGGGAACATAAAAAATAAAAATGTTAAATTAGATTGAGTTGATTAATCTCTTGGGCCCAGATCAGCCATATCTGATACTTGGAAATACACTAGTATGTCACAAGATAAATGTTTTAAAAGCTGATGGTCTTCAAAACAATTGGCAACTAGGTGTGTTGCTCAGAAAATCACTCTTGTAGTATCTTTTAAACAATATCTTGAACAGAATTCCAAACACAGAATTAAACTCTTTCCTCTGTACTAGGAATTTCCATATAACATTTCACACTTGCCCTAAACCAACACTTTTTCTGACCTCAGTGAAAATTCCTTGCATTAGAAAGAAGCTTGTGAATAACAAAATCCCCAGGACACATCAGTGGAGAAAATCCCAGCAGGAGGAAGAGCTTCATTCCAACTGTCCAGGCTTGAAAATAACAAATTTATACTAAGATCCTCCTTAATAGTATGCAAATGTGTAATGCATTTCCCTGACACATATTTTGTACTAATTCTTAGCTGCAAATAAGTATATCCAGAAATACTAAGTTTTGAGGGTTTTTTTCTTTTGCTCTTTCATCTATCTCAAACTGAAGCAAGAAGGTGCTAAGAAATATAGAAACTACTTACTTTTATGGTGCTAAGTTTGACTGTATTTCACTGACTTCTCTTGTGGCAACACAGAGAAAGAAAAATACAAATTATTTAATAGTGATCTCAGCTAAAGAGACTAGAAAAATTTTTTAAAGTCCTTACTGGTCTTGCTGAACATACAACTGTTCCCTTCATGGGCTAACACTGGTCTGAAAGACAACGTCATTACTGAGAAAAAAACAGAATGTAAACCTGTTTGCTTTATTTCCCCATATTAGTTCATTAAAGTGAATGAAATCATCCCTCTCATCAAGATTATTTGACAAAAAATCCTGTGTAAAGCAGGTGAAAAGGTAAGCACTGCATTCAGCCATGAAAAAATGCTAATTATCCTGCTTTTTCTTTTCCATGACTGACTCAGTACATGGCAGTTTTCTAATGCTCTTGCTAACAATAGCAGACAGGAAGAGTGCAGTTCAACCTAGTTTATGTTGAGGAAGAGGAGCACTGACTTCCCACAATTACTCCTTGAATACAGCATTAAGCCAAAGGAGCAGCAGGGGAAACAATGGAAGGCTTCCATGTGCGTAAGAATATTGTTTCTCTCCTTTGAAGAGGTTGTCATTAGACAATCCCACAACATAAAGGAGACTTTAGGAGAAAAGAAAAACACTGATCTATATCTAGTGAATTAAAGCAAAATTACAGAACACTTGTGCCACATTTATCACCATGGAATAATTTCTCTCAAACAGTTCCTGGTTGTTTCCAGAGACAAATGTAGTGAATCAGAAAAGTGGAAGTGTTCACGTAGGGGAAATTCCCTAGGCTTTTCTTGAACTGGCCTCGTCACTTGTAGATCCTCTTGCTTTTGACAGTTTGGTTCAGTAACCCATCAAAAAATACCCAGGACCCATCTTCTGCCATACCAGTGAACTGAGTGAATATAGCACACTGTCCTATATACACCAGATCTGCTCAGCTGCACTCCTGAGCCACAGCACCCAGCAGTTTCTGCCCTCTCTGCCACAATACAGACTGCTGGCAGGGGAAGGGGGGGAAAAAAACCACGCAACCAAACAAACAAAAAAACACACACAAGAAAGTTTACATTTCCCCACCAGATATTTCATCTATTCTCTTTATGTCATGCACTGTTGTTTGGACTATCACCATAAAGTGTGTACCTGAGATGAGGAAGAGCAAGAGAGAGGAAAAGAACAGAGGAAACATGCTCTTTGAATAACATACTAATTAGAATTTGGGAGATCTGGGCTAATTTCTGTATTTCTTACATACTTCCTGAACAACTGCAGGTCACATGTGATCTAATAACTTTTCCTGTTCTGCATAATCTAGCAAAAATATTAGCATTCTTATACATTAATATAAGCTTATCAGGGCAGAGTTTACCTATCACTAGATTTACACAGCAAGTGAGCTTATCTTTAGTGCAGGAAAGTAATAATAGTAGGGTTAAGAGGAAACATATGAATGGGAAGAATAAGAAACTGGTTTAACTCCACTGAGGTAGAAAAGTGCTTCTAAAACTTTATTCTGTGCATTACACATGCAATCAAATCTTATTTTAGCTAACACAAAAAAGGCATGCAGTCTAGTATACACAACCTCTGTTAAGTAATACCTATGCACACAAACAAGAACATTGTTCTTCTAAAACAACATATCTGTTCTCTTGCTGTATTTCCCATCCAAACAGATAATTCACTTTATGGAACCAGAGCACTAACAAAAACCAATATATTGACTTGTGAGATGCAAGCCCAAATAAATTGCACAACACACAGAGCAGAGCTAAGCAGTGATGACGCACAGACTGTAGAACGCAAAAAGGGAAGTGTCATAGCACATAAACATACAGGTATGCAGGGGCTGGAAATTAACTGTCAAACATTTAAATATTTGTTCTTTCTTTTTTATTTTTTTTTTTTTATTTTGGAGCTAAGTGTTTTTAATTGTTTGGCTTTTTCCATTATAAAATTAACTAATCAGTCTGCAACAGTTAGGATCTGTTATTTTAAGCAATCTTCATGAGAAAAGCAAACAGAAAATCCAGATTCTGTGGCTGAAGTGTAATGGCACTGCATATAAATAAGCATAGACACTCATCTGTGTGACAAAACACTACGTTTGCACCAAATTATGTCAGTAAGCCAAGTTGTCCTTACTCACAGCACCTAACAACTGGGGCCTATTGGGATTCCTCCTGCCTTTGTATTTCTCCAGCAGTGAGGCTGAGTGAACACATTGGAAGGAGAAGAGATCCTGGAGGAGATATAGGCATGTGTCAGTTGATTAATGCTGAATGACCAATATATGGTTGATACACTCCAGACTCTCTGGCCTTTTGATGTTGATTGTAAGAAAGGCGGCATCTATTTGTGTGTTTAAAATTGCAATAAAAGCCTTAAATTAGAGTTGCTTCTTTCAACACTTTTAAAAGCAGAAGGCTGAAAGGTTCAAAGTAACCAGCTTCTCTTCCAGAGATCCAAGGTTAAGTAAATAAAGTTCCTCAAGTCTCAATAAGCTATTATCAGCAATAAAAAAAACAACAACCATATAACGATAAATACAGCAACATAAAAGCAACCAAGGTTGAAGAAACTGACAAAGCTTATCAAACTGAATGGAGGAAAGCAATACCTGGTCAATATCAGCTTTGACCCACAACAGAAACCTTCATCCATTGCTTTCCTTTCCTTGTCCTTTAGCCTATGAAAGGCACAATTAATTGGTACATTACTGATGTACAGATTGCCTGGGATTCCAGTGATGGTGATATAACTAATTCCAAGCTGAGGCATAGAAAACTTAGACTTGTGTTTAAGTGATGAAAGATTCAGACATGATTATAGTATTACCCTACCACCACCAACAGCACTTTACTTTCTAAGGGCACTGTCCGACAAGTATCTCAAAAGCTGTTATAGAAACTATGGCACGAACCAGTGAGGCAGGCAGATATTATCACTCCTCTTTATAGTTCATTCAGTGAGGAAGGAAAAAAAAATACAAACAAAAAACCAAACAACAAAAACCCCCAAAAAACAAAACATCTCCTGAATCCCAATGCCTCAGCTGTACTTCCCCAGTAATGCAGAGATCTGAATCTGAGAGGAAAAGGAAAAGTTTTGAGACCTGCCCATAATAGGCTTTACTGAGAGAAGCAGAATGGGAAAGCTGCCCAAGAGATACCAATATACAAACAGCTAGCAAGGGCTTATCTGAGGGAGAGGAAGAGCTGCACACTTTAGACCCTGGAGTCTTCCAACACACCCATGCTGGTTAGGCAGCTCAGCAGACTTCTGCAGATACACAAAGTCAGCTGAAAACGCTGACGTAGCGAGAGGCACACGACTGCTGCGCTGCTCATCTGTGTGAGCGTGGGCAGCAGCTACGTCAGATGACCCCGTCGCAGCCAGGAAAGAAAAAGAAACAAAAAACACAAAGCTCGATTCATCTTTCTTGTGTAGACAGGACTTTGCAAACAGTGCAGGGCCTCAGCATAGTGAGGTTCAAATTTAGGCCTAATCTCACCAGACTCTGGAGACCACTTACACAAGTGGTTTTATCCTTTTATGTTATTACTTATTTTGGAGGGAGAAAAAAACCAGTTTCTAGGTCTCTTTAAAATTGTATCTGGAATTTGTTCAGTCTTGCAGACATTTCCTGTACAGACTTGCATACTGACCTCTATCGACCAAAGATCTTAAAATTGTTTAATTGCCAAGGGGCTTGCGAACAGTGGTGAAGAGTCTATAACCCTTAATATTGACTGAAACATGAAAAGCCAATTACATTATCCAACTACAAAATGCATCAATCCTGCAAACTTCTAGAGGTTTCCTTCTTTCAGAAGCTGGCAGAATTCACTATATTGGGATGATGGCATACAGTTGGTTCCCCATTGCTCCAAGAATAAATCATTAGACCATTACCAGTAATGCTCAAAATACTGAGAACAGAGGAAACATGTTCTGTCAAAGGTCTGGGAAAAAGACATAACACAAAGTCCAAGCCCCACCAGCAAAAGCAGACGAAAAATGCTACTCCATTCACATTGAGATGGTCTCCAAACATAAAAAGCGTTTCTAATTTGCTTGAGAATGCATTTTAAGTTTGTTTTAATAGGTGCTAAGCACATGCAAAGAGAAATACCATAATTAAGATGATCAATCTGCAAGGAGGAAAGTGCATAAAAAGAACCTGCATACTTTAAAGGGTTAAGTAATCATAATAGTAATTAATTACATTATAATTATTAATTATAATGTAATAGATCTCTGGCTGTTGTTTTGCAAGGAGCTTAACATAATTTCCATGTACTACATTAAGTTATGCAACAGAAAGCCATTCCTGAAACTTTGCTGCCTCTGAGCAGCAAATCCCATTTCAGCAAAACTCTTTCTTTTCTCAGAATATCAAAACTCCAACTAAGCATTTGACTGTCACAATAAGATGTGTTGTGACTGAGCCTTAATGAATCTGGAGAAGATAAAATATTCTGTAATGAAGATTTTCCTTATTATTAAATTGGAGACTAAATTTATATATTTACATATATAAAAGTTATGTTCTATATTAAATAACTATAGACATAAATACACACATATCTACATACATAGAACATTTTAATCTCTACAGTTTTTCTGGGACAGAAGTAAATTTTCCCACCAGTTCTATTCTCGAACACTCTCCAAGGCAGACATTGCAGTTGCTAGTTATAGATGGTCAACTAAGAAGCAGATTTAGCAGAAGTCATTCAGAGCCAGAGGTGGCACGGAGAGCAAAGCCAGTCTCTGGCTCTGCAGCTTGCTTTGCTTTCAAGGGGCAGGAACTTGCAACGAAGTCCTAGGCGTTTATGTCACACTGACCTGGCATTGAGCAGTCGCCTGTGTGCAAAGGGCAGTTGGGCAAATGCCACCGCCACTTTGTGCCCCAGGCTGGAGAGTGCAGGTTTGTGTGGGAGCAGTAGCAGAGGGAGGGTGGCTCTCACAGAGAGCACCCTAAAATGGGCTTTCCATGAAGAAGGCAAGCATCAAGCATGCTACCTGACTATTACATTGATTTTTTAAATCTCTCTTGAATGCTTTTACACAGTGGGATGTCCTTACAAATGTGGCCTAGGTAGCTGTGTCACCTTTGTGATAGCTTTCTGTGCACTGCTGCCTTTAAGCTCCTGGGACTTAGGGCTGTTCCACAGGCCCACTCTTCTGTAACACCTCCGGGAAAATTTTAACTGACAGGATACATGCACTGTTATCTTTCCTAAAACCTTGTGTTTCTACTCTGTGCTGCTTATTTGTCTAAATTAAAAACCATCACACCAGAAAGTTGAGCATTTATTCTTTTTAAAGAAATAAACCAAACAGATAATTTTGGAAGATATGGAAAAGAAAAATAACTTCACTAGTAGCACAGGGCTCATATTCCACATTTAAACATTGCAATGCAATGAAGCCATTCTGTACATTGTATTTAATTTAATTGGATCATTTTTGGATCCACTGGGAAACTTGCCTCAGTAGCTTAAAGACATGGACCGCTTCTCTGCTTGAACCCTGGAACAGTCCTCAAAATATCCAAGTTACACCCAGGAGGAACTGCATCAGAAGTAGTTTCTCCACTTCATATATTAAAAAGAATCAGGAAAATAACATTTTTACATCTTCATCTGCAACTCCAACTTTTTCTCTCATGAAGTCATAAAACCACACAACATGCTTACATCACTGCCAAAATTCAAAAACTATAAATAGGTCTATAACCTTCTGGTTCAAATTGGAATGTGGGATTCTTTTGAAAAGACAGAAAGGAAAATGGAAATTTTATTACTCAAAAAATAAACAATGTCCCTTCTATACAGGCATTGTAGCACATATGTTCAACAGTAACCAAATGTGATGTCAAAAAAAAACCCAAAAAATAAAATAACCCAGAGAATTATGATTTTTGGGTGAAGACATAAACAGCAGGAACAGATGAGCATTTAAAAATAAAAAGCCTATTATATTCAAATGAAACAAAGAATGAAGAGAGAAAATAATAGGCTATAAAAATATATCTGTCAGCAAAGCTGTTTCGGGACTGAACGTTTCCCCTGTGAGATTCTCAGGAAGCACCAGGCACCCTCCAGGTTTAAAGCTTTCATCCCTGGGCTCTGAGCTATATTGGTTTCCTGTATAAAAGGAATCGAGACAAGAAGAAAACGTTTGACCGACTGCCCCAGCAATCTTACAGTGTTTTATACTTCATGGAGCTCTGCCTAACACAACAAAACCGAGTATTGTTACACAGGACTCAGAGTCCAACCAATTATATCCCTTCATGGGTACGGCTATACTAGCCTTTGATCACCAGTTCTAACTACCAGCAGTAAAGCAAACACAAATCTGCAGACAGCATCAATAAACCTTGCAGTGGGAGGGAACAAAGATACTCAGTGCCCCACTGGCTTTTCTTCCCCCCTTCCCCAAATCCCCATCAAAATTAGTCTACTGGTTGTCTCTAACTCACAGGGAGATTCATAGCTAGCAAAGGGTAGCTTTGCTCACTTTTTAAAGCTAGTCACATGGCATCAAGCAGAAAAATTAATTTTAAAAAAAGCACACTTCAGCAGAATTCTCTAACCAAGGCAAAACTCAGTCTGCTAATTACCTGGAATTCATCTGTGCTTTTATTAAACTCTGTTTTTGCACACACACACACATAATACGTATATTTGTGATCAAAGAGTATGTAGAAACATTCTTCTCTTTACTTCACTGTTTGATTACTGTGTGGAGTTTTTCCTCAAGATTTCCCTGCTAAACACAATCTAACCACTCCAAATTTTCTGGTGATTTGTGCTATTATTTCCCTATGATCTCACAGTGCAGGGGTGAATCAGTGAAGAGGTCTGGGGTGAGCATGTGCTGAATATTGCTCACCCAGCACCCTAACTTGGGCTTTTTGTTCCCACAGCACAGAAGTTCAACAAAACGGACCTCCCATACCCAAGCAGCACAGGTCTTTCAAGCTCAGAGGCAGAGCTTCAGCATAAAAAACCACAGTGGTTTTCATCATGCAGAACAGACAGGTTTAAGGCAGAGATCCGAACAAAAGATTAGGAAAGGCAGTCTGGTACAGCGGTTAAGCCACTAGACTGGGACCTAGAAATCCCAGCACTGCCTGCGAGACAGCCTGTGCTACTGGTGTCAACGTATAAAATCACACTGGTCTTGAGCCTCAGCAACATGCAGGGCCTGAATGCCCTTGAAATCATTTAGAGTCAGGCAAAGTACCTTTGAGGGTCTAGGCCTTGTTAGTAAACAAAGTATTGTGCTGCAATAACTGTCCATAAAATGAAAGATAGTAACATTTCCCTAAAGCACCAAGTGCACCAAATACTCACTGTGACGAGGACCACTAGCCTACGTGCTGAAGCTCGGTGCTATTCCCCTTCTGCAAGGCATGAAAATGAACATGAGGTTTCACATCAGCCCCATGCTGCACATCCAACCTGAACCAGGCACAGTCTGAATAAAAGCACGAGGTTGCAACTTCACAGACCTGTGAAGAAGTAAATAAAATCCAATTCTGTCACCCTCGTGTCTGTGGTCAGATATTTCTTAATAACTGGTGGATGCTAACTGGGCTTTACGCCTGCTGTCTGCTTTGTCTGGCACATGATTCAGCTCCTGCCACTACATAAAGCACTCAATTTATTTAGCGTGTCTCCCTAACTGGCAGAGCCAGTCTTCTCTTCCCTTCCAGCTCTGCTGCTTTAAACACCTCCCAGCACATTTCACTTTGGAGAAGGCCCGCTCCCATGGCTGGGTGGCAGGAACCCTGTCTCTCATGTGTAAATAAAGGCAAGACAATGCTTTTTTAACCACATTACCCAGAAAATAAGTATCTATTTAAAATTTTCCATGTTCTCGTCAGGTAAAAATTTACATACTATTATTTAAAGTACTCTAGCAACCATGCCAATCTAAAATTTAGAGTGGGAAAATCAGGACAAAAGGGCAGTAATTCTTACTTGTAACGCACTAAAACAGGAACAACATGACTTGGATTCAGTTTCCAATTTACTGTAGTCTTCACATATGTTCTCACCACATCTTCCCAATACTGCTGTTCATTTTGCACATAATCCAGATGATATGCCATTTTTTCTCTCATCGTTTGTCTATTTTATCTATTCAGAATGTAATCTGGAGAATAAAAAATTTATTTTGTTGGGAGGATTCTAGAGCCCTTAGCACAAGAACTTAGTGAAAAAACATTACTATAACACAGCCACAGCTTTTTCACTTTAGTAGCATTATTTACATCTGGATGAAAAAGTAGTGCATGCCAAATAGGTAGTAAAAGCCAAAATATATGGGTGATAGCCAAAAAGACAACTCAAGCTTTATAATTTACAATCTGTTAAATTCATGTCTTTATGCTTTTTTAAAAATAGTCTGCATAACTTCTAAGCAAACCCCCATGAGAAAAGAAGAAAAAAAGCACTAAGGTGAGAAAAGTCAAGGTAAAAATCAAGCATAGAACAGAGACTGAATAGAAATCAAAGCCAAGCCCTTATGTAGAAATGGAGTAGGTAATACAGTATCTGTAGGAAAGCAAGCTGTATTTAAATAATTACAGCCCTATAATAAATTGGGAACACAGTAGAAGTGTGAGCAAGACACAAGGTGAAATTACATCTAATATGGTGATTCATACTTACTCAGAAAATCTAGTTGTTACTACACCAGTTGATGCCAGGCTGCATTGTATTCAAACCAATAAAATCTTTTGTGTGGTCTCTTGACCTTGCTAATTATCTAATTTACATTTAAGACAATAATGTTTCTTAGTAATTCAAAAAGGAAGTGTTCCCACCCCTGAGTGTTATCCCTGCATCTCCTCTGAAGAAACTTTTAAAATGGAGAATGCTGCAAGTGAATGGGAGTTCTCTGCCAGCCAGTTCGTAATTGTCTCTCTTAATTGGTTGAGCTCCGGAGTGTTTAAGGTTTTACATATCAATTCTATCCAGCATGCTCAGAGGAGGCAAAATCTGGAGTTACCCAGATTTAGTGGAGGTTAGAAGAAAAGTAAAAGTCTCTCCTAAGCAGGCTCCAGGGTACCAGAATGCAATCCAACAATGCACAGGCACTTAACATCTTTTCATGACCTTGCTTTTAAAAGACCAAACCCATCTTGATATTCTAGTCATCAAATGTCACTACAGGACTCAAATTAACAGAGACTAGAACCACTGTGCAGCATCTTCAGCTGAACCTTACTGTACTAGAGGCAGGAACTGCATAGGCTGGGAGAAAAAAACATTATGCCTCGAAAATCATTCTATCTTTCCTATACTAGTAAACAAAGGGGTGAAAAATGCTAAACGATCTTCAGAAGAAGCTGCCTTTACCAATCATCATCTACTGTGGCATAAATGGAGGGCTTAGGGAACTAAACTTGCAGAGACAGAGCTGAAGTCAGTAGCCTGGTTTTTCAACTTCATATTTTCCTTAAAGACTTGTGTTGAGTTTGTTTTTTATATACAATAGAGTTGCCCCTGTTCAAACAGTCTGTGCGACCACGGGTGCTTTCTTGCTAAATATAAAACAAGTATAAAAACATACTAGAATGAGGGAGACTCCCTAACTGTCATGTTTGGTGAGTATTACCATACTGACAAGTAGTCCACCAACTGAGGCCACTTCCATCTGGAGCCTCTGTGTGCACATATAAGCTGAAACCAGAAACTGACTCAGGCCACAGGGTGCATCAGGAATTACCAGTGCCGCTGGTTTACACACTTCTGTTCAAACAGTCTCCTGTTTTGCCATCTATTTTCCCTGGGTGCAAAGCCACCCACCCATACTCCACGACTCCACAGTCCAGTGCCACCTCACATCACTGCAGCTTGGAGGAGGGATATGTATAAATAAAACAGATTGGATCTGCAGATCTGAGTTGATAAGCCAAAAAAAGGGTTTTGCTGCTGGATACTTTTGTGTGTGGAGATGTTTAACCTGGATCATTTCCTCACAGCCCAACAAACAACTGAATCAGCACAACCAGAGCAGTGACAAACTGCAGTGCAGGAACAGCCACAAGAAGCAGGGGTGGGAAGCAAGAATTTCTTGGAGTTTGTCTGGTGTTAAATCCAATTTATTTAACATCTAAAAGCTAACAGATACACTTGCTACAGAAACTTCTATTACAGAGCAACGTTTCAGCAAGAGATAGACCAATAACAGCTAAATCCAACAACAGCAACCAAAAAAAATCTGCCATATCTCTGAATCAAGTCACAGAGTTAAACCCACAGCAACAAGTAGAGGAATACTTCCTTCAGTTTGCAACATATAACTGCAAATGTACCTTGACTCCCAGAAGTACTAAGAACATACCATGGGAGTGGTGAGGGCTGAGCCCTTTTATAAAGGACACCACGCAGTTCCCACCTGTATAGCTGCAGTTTTCCCCAACTAAACAGCCCAGGTCATAAAAGGTTGTGTCACCTCTCACTTGAAAAATTTAATATAGCTCAACTTACACTGGCTGACAAAGTTACAAATGCCACAGAGAAGATAAATGAGAAACAGCTGTTCACCTTATCTTGGATGCAAGAAATAAGGAACATCCAGTGAACGTTTAGGAAAACACAATTAAAACAACATGGGATAAGACAGAAACCCACTGCAATGCGTTGTTGCAGAGGTATTCAAGACAGGACTTTTTCAGTTCAGACAAACTCCTGTAGGATAAGGTCCTTAGTAACTGTTATGGTCTGGAGACAACCTACAGCCCAGAAGTCACACTTCCCTGCAGTTGCAAGGGTGTACTGCGTATAGCAGCACTATACGTGCCATATTTCCCACACTGTCTACAAAGCTACCATCCCCTGTTGAACAGAAAACAGGGCAAGAGAGGCGAGAAGCACTTTTTGTCAGGAATAGCACAGCTCTTCTGAATGAAGCACGTTTGTATTGTCATTGGCTGTATTTGTCTGCCACATCTATAGAGACTGCAAACGCTGTGCACTTTTCCTCTGGTGCGTACACAAAGCTGGGCATGGTGGTGCTCCTATCATGAGTGCAGCCTCCTAGTCTTACTGCAGTGCAAACATGGTAATATTAACAATTAGTCAGTGACTCAGATAAGGCTCTTAGTTATAAATTCCCCGTACAAATCACGGAGGTCATATGCAGTATAAACTCTTCTGACACACAACTAAAGCTCTTCCCTCACTCTGGCCTACATGTTCCCACTCTCTCCCATGGACCAGCATTAACACTTACATGACCTCCTGGGGAGCAGGTTCACAAGGCTCATCACTTCTTTTTCAGGTTACTTTTTGGCTGAATCCGCTCCCTGAACCAGTGCAGCAGAGTTGCATGAGCATTGGTGCTGATAAAAAAGGTGAAATCACATACTACTGCAGATAAGAGGTAAGGAAATGCTGAGACTGATGGATAACCTGACCTGGAGCATATCCTGAATCTTGACTAAGAGAAAAGGCTGTGGCCATCATGAACCAAAACAGTTTTCTAGCCCACAGAATTGCATGGTCTCAGCCTCAGTGACCACCATCCTGAACTTCTCTGAAAGTCAGAAAATAAATTTGCAGGATGAGGCTGTGGAGAGATGGGCAGATCAGAGTGCTCAAACTTGGCAGACTGTGGCAAACCCAGTCATTTACAAAGTCAACAATGGCCAGAAATTAACTCCTACTCACAGGAGTCCTACTTCCAAATATCAAACAGCAGAAACTACGTTTGGCCTCTAAAAATATAGAGGTCAATAATAAATAAAAACATAGTCTAGTGTTCTCTGACAACCTCCTCTTGAAGGAGGGACAGTGCCCACAGGGCCTGGGGGCAGGAGCCAGCAGGAAGCACTTGCTGTGCTGGTCAGAGGTTCACCTTACCTACTGAACTAATCAGCAAGACAGCAAATAAAATCAATTTCTCTCAAGACATCTTTGGCACTTCGTATTACTGACAAGCGTACTCCATGCTCCAAATACACCTCTTGGCTACAAAGCCTTCCCATGGCCTTAGCACACCAGTAACCCAAAAAGAAAATTGGATATAATTTTACTGATAGGCTTCTCTGCTCAGAGATATTTTTCATTTTTCAGATATACATAAATTCATTTGGTGCTCAAAATGCACCTCTTAGCAAAAATAGCTGTCAAAAGTAGACAGCACTGAAAAGCTGCAAGTAATACCAGGCTATGATTTATATTCACCAAAACACTCAGAGCTATTTAAGGAAAGGCTCCAGTACAAGGAATTCTTCCTTCAAACAAAGCCAGGCCCAAGTAACACTTCAAGAGATTAGAAAATCTGCCCAAGATTTTGCCAAAGCAGCCCCACAATCAGAACAAGAGGGAGCAAATAAGTCTCTCAGGACAAAAGGCTCATCTCCTTGCTCCAGGCAGTCTGTCCAAGCAGTTTCCATCAGCACACAGCAGAAAGCAGGACGTTCAGCAGGCAACCTTTGGAGATGATGGGGAGCTAACTGAGGTCAGTAACAGCAAAGGGCTACAATGGCTTTCTCCAAGGCACCTCTCCAACTATCCACCTTAACCTAGCTTTCTATTTAAACTGATGTACATTTATTTTACTTGTTAATGAACTTACCTGAAGGGGTTTGCAAAGCCTGGGAGGATTCCCCAGCTGTCTTGTGCTCAGGCCCTTTTGTGAGCACAGGAACACAACACTCAGGGTTTGGCTGTCACTCATATTTCAACAGCTATCGATCATACCATTTTCATATCACAGAAGCTGTTCCAAATAGTTAAAATATTCCCCCTCAAACCACTCAATTTCTCACATGGAAAAAAAAAAAAAAAATAATCAAAGAAACATTGGTGTGTTTCTTCAAATCAAAACATCATCAGATCAGACATTGGCACAGGTTCAGACCCAGCATTTGTGAGGCTGGATCAAAGCAGAGCCCCAGACCTAAAACCCAAGGTATGAACAGGCCTGGGTCTCTGTGCTGTGTTTTTCTGGAAACCATGTCTTTCCTAACATGTGCAATTCTTAAAGGTAATGGGTTAGGCATTTCCTAGCATAACAGAAGGGTGCAGGAGCACAGCACTCCCAGGAATCACACTCAAGCAGAACAGAGACCACTGAGACATGGGGCAACTAAGATGGCACAGAAGGAAGAAGCATAAAGAACCGGTGAAGGATGAAAGCTGGAAGGAAAACTGTATGAGTATTGCAATGCCTCAAAGAGGGTGCTGGGAGCCTCAGGCAAGTGCCTGTTGTGTTGGACAGCAAGCAACACCCTGTTTTACCACTTAAAATGATGATTTGAAGAGAGCTCCTGCTCCTATAACCCTGAGGACTACCTGCTCAGTACTCGCTCTGAAAGTCACCATCCTCCCTGTCACCTTGTGTGTGTATCATCAGTACAGTGCTACAAAATGTGGCACAGGGACAGCACTTGTGAAGACCTGCCCAGGCATTTTTAATTGCAGTGCTGTCTGATGCTGCTCAGAGCAGTTTATACACGCAGATGTAAAAATGCCTGGGGTAAAATCCTGGGCCTGTCAGATTAATGGCGCCCATGTTCAAAGGCTTGCTGGAACTTTGCAGAAAATAGGACTGTACACACAGTTTTGGCTGTATACAGAGAAATTGGGAAATTATCTCAGCCTATGGCCCCCAGATTCTTGGACCCTGGCCTAAACCATGGGTAAATAATATCCAGCAAAACACCAAGGGGCTGAGACACTCAGGTCTACAATCTGGCCTGTGCCTCTACCAGAACAGTTACAAGACTCAGAAAGGTTGGCAGCCACTGAGACACTGTTGGCATTCAGTTGTCAGCTTCCCTCTAGCTCTTTTAACATCATTTGAACCCTGTCCTACTGCTGAAAATATGTGTAACTGTCAGAGACTGAGGGCCTCGCCAAGTCAAAACCATGCACTGGTGAGCACCAGGACTGACAGCCCTCCAAGACAGAGCGACCTGCCACCCTCTTGCAGGCTCAGGGGATCACACCCCAACGGGACCTGCAGTTCAGGTCCCTGGTGCTTGGAATCAGCTTCTCCAGAGGGAACAGGATCAAAGGTGATACTGAGCTCTCACTCCGCCATGGCTCTGCTCACTTAGCTCAGTTCAGGAATTTATTTCTTGTATGAAGAAAAGCAGAAAGTTTAGTTTACTAATCTGTGTGGACTGGGGGGAGGGAGAAATAATCTGTCCTTTTTCTTGTACTTCAGTCAGTCACGATTTGCTTTCCTCCTGTAGAAATCCCAGGCCGACAGCCTAGAGAGTGTTACAGAAAGCCCACAAGCCCAGGGGAAAGTGACTCTAAAGTGCTCTCTATTTAAGTTTACCTGGGCTCAGACAAAACAGAAAATGGAAGGAAACATGTAGAGCAGAAAAGAACAGATCATTTCAGTATCTGCGAAGAGGTGTAAGGAAACACTGAAGGGTACCCATCAAGACTGTCACTCTAAAGTCCTCTTTAACGATGCTAAGAAAAAACTGCAACGTACTTGGAAAAGATTATCAGCGTATATCATGCATTTTATAGCAAATCTTAGTTAAACCAATCTGCCAGACTCAACAGTCCCATTGGGCTCTATGTTCAGATTTTGTGGATACTTGCAGTTCAACACAGATTTTCCCAATTTCCAGCTTCAAAACACACAGATCTTTTAGGAAGGCTTAAACATGGAGACTAGGTGGCCTATGCCTGGGTAACTCAGCTAGGCCAGTCATCAATCCCTTCGCAAAGATGCAAACATACCACGTGTTTGCGGCACGTTTGTCTTACCCTGTAATGTCTGCAATCAAGGATGACCACAGAAAGCATGCCAGGCATTTCCATCCAGCTGCTAAATCTGAACCATTTTGCTTATAGAAAATCTGCCAGTTATAAAAATAACTTAATTCCAGGTGGTTAGCGGCAGGTTGGGGGGGTCAACAGAATGTTAGTAGTGCTATCCATACAAAAACATCATGTTATAGCCAATAAATTTTTAAAAAACATCTGGATGACATATGAGTAACACCTACAATTTTCTGTGCCTGATCCACTGAACGTATTCCTTCAGCTGATCTGAATTATATCCTGCATTTTCAGATTTATTTCAAAGGCATTTATAACTAAAAGAAGAAAAACCTGAAATAAGAATCTTCATTTCTACAGTCCTCCTGCAAATAAAAGCTATTGCTTCTTTTGAGGAAAGAAGAAATCACAGCGCCAATACCAGTGATGTGAAAGCCAAGAGCAGCTCAGGTCAGAGCAGAACTCTTCGTAAGAATTGATGAACTTTTCAAATGTGACTTAACTGTGGCAAAGCCCAAGGTTTCCTAAAGCCACAGCAAGATCTAAGGAGGCACTTAAATCCTGAGGTTGCTATAAACCAGGACAGACTGTATCAAAAACAACTGTATGGTATCTGGCTCTTTCTCATGTCTGCAGTTATTCAGCTATCCCAGTAAGTGTTACAACTAAGTTGAAAGAGTACTGAAGATGGGCTGGTTTATTAAAATGCATGTTTACTTTTTGAAGTTTAAGGGCTATCCTTTGAAGTGTGACCAGAGGCATGGCTCATTCCTTCTCTGATACAACCTGGGCTGAAAGACCTTTGTGTGATGTCCTGTTTCAGCAGGTTGAAGGATGCAAGCTGTTTGAAGGATGATGCTGTAACATGCGATGTCCTCAACTACCATTTCACGGTCTTAGATGGCAATATAGTATCAAGAGGCTCGGTTTACCCAGGTAGAGCTAATCCCAGCCCACAGACTAACCCAATATCTATGCTGCACTGTACCAGAGCCATTCCAAGGAAGGATAGTGAGAGTCCTGCACTTCTCTGTGCAGCCAGCCCAGGGCTGAAGCACTTGCACATTTTCTGCCAAAGACCACACAGAGTTGCAAATGAAGCACAGAGGCGTCCGAAAGCTGGTGAATAACACCAGGTTCAAGCTGGGAAGGGGTGAAGGGAAGGTCCCACAGTCACACACGCACCTAAAGCTTCCACAGTTCGCTGTCCACAGAATTTTACTACTTGGAAAATGGTTTGACCTTACATTGTGAGTAAAGAAAACCTTTTAAGTAAAGCATATGTTCATTCTTTGTTAACTTTAGCTATATGTTTTGAACTAAAGAGAAAGCATGCAAGAAAAAAGTATGCCAGGTGGGGATGAAATGACAAGAGAAAAAGACATAAAGGGAAAAAGCTGAAGGGTAAGATCTCTAACCTTTTTCCTTTACTAAAGGAAAAGAAAATCTTTCCTCTACTCATACTACTCACTCATTAGAGACCTGATTGTTCAAACTCACTGAAGCTGTGAACATACTATGAAATGCAAACTTTCTCCTTCATATTTTTGATAAATCAGAACATAATTCTCTGCCCACGATATTGGGTCACCTTGTGAGGCAAAGGTCCCAGCCCTGATCTCCAGAGCAACACAACTAAAAGGAACTTGGCTAGCTGATGTGAAACAGAGCTTCCAAAATGCTTGTCACATGAGCCTTAATAAAGCCGTGATAAATGCTTTTCAGAACCAAAATAAATGAGAACCCTGGAGTACTCTGAAAGTCCAGTCTAAGGAAATTAATCTAACACTTTTTCATCATATTCTACAGACAGCATGTTTCTTCTTTGGGAGGACACTGCTTTCATGATGGTTACTGGGAGATGGGAATATGTCTCTCCATCTTAATTACTTATTTCCCCCGCCTCAGTAAGTTCTGATCCAACCTTCACCTTTACAGTGCCTGAGTAACTTGCAGCTGTGCATTCAACAGTATGGCCAATATCCATCATGTGTGCTTCGCTCTCCCTCTGAATGAATTTGGGAGTCCTCTGTGTGCACTAAAATCTCTTGTTTTAGCACACATACCACTCTCTGTTTATGATAATAACAGGGGATGGCACAGCTTGTGCTAAAAGCAGTTCCTGTTTCACAGTCCCATATTAGGACCCTTCTGGGGAAGTTACATGTTAGACCTGAGTCACCCTCACAGTTAGTTCATCACTGCCAAAAGCAGCACGTCCCGCACTCCTGCCCTGCCCTTTCTTCTCTCCACCTCAGTCATGCTAACAAACCCTTATTCTTGCATCAAACTAATGTTCATCAGAGCCTTCACTCAGCTGATTCAGTTCATTAACCCAGGAGCAAACAATTCACTTTTTTGTCACGTTAGTTTTCTTCCAGGCTGGTGAGTTGAAGCCATTCCACTCAGGGCCTGACAAAGGCTGGACTTGCTGCTGGCCGGGGCAGTAGGCAGCCAGGAGCAGCAAAGAAGAGTAGTAAGATAGGATGAGGATGGGGCACCAGATGTCCCCAGCACAAAAAAAAAGCCATGATCAGCTGTAACATGTCACTTTACCATCAGCAATCTGACCCTGACTGAAGAAGGCTTCTTAGCAGCCAAGGAGTGAAACCACCAGCTGCAGCTCTCCTCCTCAAGCTCTCAGCAGTCTACCACAAACCCTTACTCCAGTAAGGCCAGTAAGGACCCTGACAACCAACAAGGAGACTATAAACCTAATTTAATACCCTACGGAAAGCCAGGGCAAAAAGTAAGTTTGATGCATTCATGACAGCTTCTGTCAGTAGAGAAATGCACACTGCAGCTTTCTGTGTTTCCCAATGGCCAATAGTTTTAAGACTGCTTGTATTGACTAGACATTTCATCACCTGCAACCAGCCTGGAAAAACCCCAGGTCTGTGCAGAGTGAGTGACAAAGGAGATACTGGAAAGGCACAAAGTTTACCATATTCTTAATCCTAAAGACTTTTCTGTACTTATTGCAGATCACCTGCCCCTCCTTGATTATTCCTGCTCTTTGCCAGCTTTTTTACACAACTTCTTCCGCTTTGCTTGCCTCCTTATGCATGGATACTCACCCTAAATACCTCTATAGCTGCTGCAGTCTCTTCCTTTTATAAAGCCTCTAAGAGCATTCCTCTACCATACATGTTTACAAGAAATCAACTACTAATTAATACCAAAGAGCTAACATTCACATTCTTTATTTGCAAAGGAATATGTATCAGATTTATAGATACTTAAGTCTGTAGAGTAAATTTAATACCACTGTTTCCCCTCTTCCCCCATTCATTGTATGCCAGGGCTTCTATCTAAATTGCACTGGAGCTTAATTCCTATGACTTGTTGTGAAATCTCATTTTAAGGTGCAATGCTTCGATACACTGGAGGTTCGTCTAATTCCATCCAGTTTATTCACACAAAAAATAACACACATCATTGAACCTGACTCTATGTGAGCTCACACTCCCTTCCAACAATGAAAGCGATTTGTTACTTTGCCTCTAACAATAGCTAGGAGGGAAAGGTTCCTTTTCCACAGCTGTTTCTTGAAAACCTACCAGTACACTACAATGGCAGACAGACCTTTCAATGGAGTAGGTTGGGTGCTTATTCATCATGAATTGATCCAAGCCTTTGATAACCTGATAAAAGATGCTGTTGACTGCTTTGTAAAATAGCCAGGATTTCAAAGACTTTCTAAAATAGTGGATAATGAAGTATTTAACTAGTTTTCTCCAAAGTAGAGTTAATCTGCATAACTTTGTTCAGTGATACTCATCTACATATTAGCCTTACACACAATCTGACCTCTATTACATGTAAGGTTTCAGTTTAATTTTTGGCTTCTCTTGCCACTGTGTTTTGCATCCCAATTGCATGGCTTGTAACTTCCCAGCCAAAGTAAATGTGTTCCATTCATATAGCAGTTAAAGCTTGTGCAAGCAGCTCCCTTGAAACCTTTCTCTGCCACCACCACAACATCCGTGATATCATCAGGACTGGGTAAAGTTACCATCTATAACAGAAACTTTTCCAAAAGCCACTCTTGCCACCTTTCAACTCTGCAGTGAATTGAATCACTGCTGCTCTGCAGGGAAAACCCCTGCTGGAAAGGCAGCTCTGAAAATTATAGAGGATGAAAGCAGACAGGTCCCTTTAGGTGGTAAAAGAGGTTACGGTTTCCTTCCAATAACAGTTACCATATCCTTTGATATTCTATCTACTTTATCATTTTCTTCAGTTTTGCAGAATAGCAGCTGTGATAACACAGAGCCCATCTTCTGCACTGCCTGTCACTGTGCGGAGGGAGATCAGTAAAGAGGGAGAAAACACTTGTTGGGAGCCTTCAGCTTGCCTCAGCTAGGAGGCAAAAGATGAGTCACTACCGGAGCCAGGAGTCAGAGGTCAGCCCCTCTGGGGAGTCACCACGTTGTTCCGTCCACTCACAGCTAATCCTCAGTGAGTGGCTCTTGCTAAAAGATTTCTTTATCCCCTTGGCTGAAAAAAAAAATAACAACAGAGTTAACAAGCCCAGTGAAAATCCATGACTCAGGCAAATCCTTAAGGATCAAGTAGGGACAGAATATAAACTAATCCGAGAGTCCAAAACGTCTTTTGCCAAAGCCTTTTAAAAACCCAAAACTTCACTAGGGTCTCCTCGTTAGTGGCAATTACAGAGGAGGCATGTCTGTCTTTCTTAACTAAGAATCTCTTCTCAACAACACAAACAAGGGTGCCCATTGACGTGGTGCAGTGCTTTCTAATCCATCCGACCAGCTGGCTTTGTATGTCTTTTATATATACTGCAGGAGAAAAAAAGAAAGGCTTCTCAGGGATAAGAGTCTCCATCTCCTCAGCGGAAATACTGGTTTGACTGCTGGATGGCCTGCAGTGATCCTGGGGAATAGATACACATTTTTCTTTAATAGAAACATTTACAGTACCTGGTTTCGAATATCAACAGTGACTCACATAAGTTTTAAATGATCGTTTCCTCCTTTTCCCCAGAGAAAATTACAAACATCTTAGACTTTGGCTCTGACACTAGTTTCCAAATCTGAAAACATTAGCCCAGGTTTCCTAGGGTTAAAATAAAAGCTTTAGCGATGTCACTAAATTTCAGTAGATGCCTCACAAATGAACATGAGAATAATACAGGGCAGCATTTACACAACAGAAAGCAAAAGGTACATAGGAATGCCTGGATGGACTTGTGGGTTGCCTGCAATACCAGCTCACAGTGCTCATTTTCTAGGTCAATTTCTGGAGTCAGATGTGGGAGAGATGAACCCTCAGCTACTGTCACCCCTTTCCATGGTTTCTAGCTTGGGCTAGCACAGCTTGGCAGAAAGTAAGTGCATCCCTCCATCCCTTGTCCCAGCCACGCAGGCCAGTCCCCTACTGAGGCCACCATCTCTGGCATTCACTTTTCTGTTCACAGAGCCAGTAATAGCCAAAAAGCCAACCAACCAAAAAACCAGCCAAGAATAAAGAAGAGCTGTCAGTATCTTAACAGCCAGGAATGAACAGGAATGATGTGGGGTGCAGGACCCTCCCCTTATTTCTATCATCGCTGTTCTGTTTTAGCTCAATCTACCTTACAACACCATGTCCCAGGTGGTATCTTTACCTCCCCACCCCAATCCCTTAGTCCACAGTCACTCTCTTTTCTCAAAGCAGTGTCTCTAGGAAGCACTTTGTTGGTTTTTCTGTCCTACTGTCCACACATTTTCCTTTTTTTTCCCCCCTGGATACCAATACACAAACTATATACAGAATGAAAAGAGCACAGTTCTTTTCACTGAATATTGATTATTGTAGAAAGAAAACTCATATTTCACTTCCCAAACTTGTATATGGATTTATGTGTCATGGGTTTCTACATAGCACATTTCAAACTCAGGAACATTCACTGAAGGCTGGTACAGAGTCCTGAACACAGCAGAAGCAAATTTATTTGAAATTTTACACTGGACAACATAGCTTTTCCCCACATACCTTCTAGTCAGCTAGCTTCAGTTGTATGAATTTTTGATGGACTTAACTTTTTTTTTTGCTTTTTATGATTCACATCAAATAACACGAGCATTGTCTCCCTTGCTGTCTCACTTACACCTCATTTCACATGCCACGTCCTTTTCAGTGAAGAGGTTGTCTCCATTTTGCTTCACATTTGAGAGTGGAAAAGCTTCCAAACCATCATTCCCCCAGCAAAACTCTGGGCCTAAGCCCTAATTTGAGGGGCACAGGTGTAGGTGCTGTCGGGGGCAGCACGAGGAGGTACTGCAGCAGTGTAGAGTTCTGTTAGGGCAAGTGCAAGATCAGGCTTAGAGTCAACAGCTCACTGTTTTGTCAAATGCTGTTAGGATTCACAGCTGTGTTTTGACCAGCTTCCATAACCTCATGCCTACATGGAAGCCCTTCTCCGGCACGGCTTCCACTGAGCTCTCAAAGCAGCACAAAGCCTTCGATAAAGTACACTTGGCAGGCCTAGTGCAAACACATCTTTTATGAGCTTTGAAGATGCAAGTCAGAGCTCACCTCTTTCTCCAGACTCCTTTCTCTCCCTTCATGTCAGAAATATTTCCATCTGCCTGATGGTGAAAGATGTCTTCTAAAGCAATATGCATTCAGATGTTTGGGTTACATCTGTAAGGATTATTCTGCCCTAACATTAAAAACAACACAAAAATTGTTTCAAAAGGTGTCAGCAAAGGAAATTCTAACTTTATAAGAAATTAAAAACTCATGTGGTTGCTGTGTTTTTTGTGTTTTTGAATAACATATGTGCATATCTATAATAAAACAATTGGGAGGTATGGCTGAGAACTAACCTTTAATCCTAGAAACCTTCAAAAATAGTTTAATCATTGTTCCCATGGTCCCAATCCTTTCTAGATTTGACAGCTCCGAGGGTAAAGTCACTTAGCCTTGTGCAATGCCAGAGTGAAACAACACAGGGAAGCGCTGCACGAGGCAGCCTGGGCAAAGATATACATCTACGGGGAGCAGACTAGCTATTCTTTTCCTCTTAAGTCAGTTTCCCCTCAAAGCTGTGAGTAAAGGAAACAAAAGGCTGGATACTTCAGACTTTTTAAACATAACTAGGCTGCTTCATTTTTCACTTCTTTCATTTGCTGGGGCTTTGCAATTTGCCTCCAACCTCCCCACTGTGAAGTCCTCAGTCAAGTCAAACCTGTTTGCCATTTGTGTGTGTGAGTGCCCTTAGACCCAAACCCAGCCAACAGTTTAGAGTAAACAGACCTACCCAGGGAGGAGCTGGAATTTGAACTGCAAATCATGTGTGTTCCAAACAATTACTCCCTCTCCAGGTGAGGGAACGCAGCAACATTTCTGGTGTCTAAGCGAATTTCTCTGTAGCAGTTGGAAAGGGAGATGGGTCTTTTTTCGTCATGGGTGGGGCAGTGCCTTAGAGAGATTCATCAAAAACAACAAGAAAAAAAACTTGCTTAGCTAACTAGTCTCCTCTTTTTGCTTACCTGCTGCTGATTTGTTGAGCTAATATTTTAAGAACAGTGGGTACATCTTGGAACCACCCTCTTACCTCAATGGTTACGTCTAAATTGTTCTGCTGAGTATCTTACATAAGACTTGCATAAGTAATGCATTCTGCTCCTGGTAAATTTGATTGCTGTAGCTAATGAGGAGTACCACACGCTAAACTTCCCAGACTGCAGAGCTGCACAATGCCCAAAACTGCACTGCTTGACACAGTGCTCATCCTTCTTTAGCACAAGACTGACCTTTCAAAGAAGATTAAAACTAGGCAAACAATTGAAAAGCCTGAGCAAGCTGAGACCTGGCAACAAAGGCAAACACTAGCACAAAGGAACCACAAAGGGGAAAGGAAAGGGTAGGAATAAATAAAGGAGAGTGGTGATCACTTGACTGAGAGAGCAGGGACCAGAAACAGACCTGAGCATGGAGGGGGTTTGGTATGGAGCACTAAGATCTCCTCCCTCCATCTCCCCCTCTCACCACCACCAGTTTAGTGATGCTCATATTTGGATCTGTGAACTCACCTGCTTCACATGCATGTTCTAATTACACCGGGTAGTCCACTCGCCTCTGGACCACATCATTTGAAACACAAATGACAAGTCTCAGATAAAGGCTACCTATTTGCGGAAAGAGTGTGTTCCATGCAAGACTTGCACATCCTGCTCACTACAGGAAAACATCTCTCTTCTGGATTGACTTAGAAGATTTCTCTGAAGACAGGTCAGGGTGGTGGTGGCTGTAGAGGATGAGCTGCATAATTGGTGTGGAGAAGTATCAGTTCCAGGCTGTAAACTGGAAGAGTAACTTCAGAGAGCTCCATTAAAACACTATTACTCATTATTTCATCTTTTCTATCTCTTTTCACAAAGCCCAAGGACTCAGGCTTTATATGCATAGAAATGGAAGAAAACAACATGCACAAAAAACATGGCCCACATTTGTCACACATATCCTGTTATTCATAAATGCAAACCCATTGCAAATTAAAATAGATAAAAAATTTATACCAGCCAATGATACTTTGATAAACACATAGATAATATGCATGACTTTCTGTATTCGAGACTATGTACAGTATTATTTAAAACTTACACTAAATCTGCAAGGAAGGTGGCCAATGGGACTAAAAGTTAAAAAAAAAATAAAAACAAAACAAAAAACCAACCAACAAACCCACACAACCCACAAAACTCACAGTGGTTGAGAAATACACTAATGAAGGTGGATGGTGCAACCATCATTTGCCTCCCTTGTCATTATGAGGCAGTCCTTATTAAATGATCACACACTGTTTTTGCCTAGGCTCCTGCCTCGATCACTGCATAATTATAATGAAAATGAAGGTATGTTTTAATGCTAAATGTCTTGGAAGCTTAATCTAGGAGTCACTACAGCTTGTCTTATAAATCACATAGCATATGTTTCTGTCTACACAGTCAGAGCTAAAAAGCGTGTGTTAAGCATCAGGTATTTTATTCAATGTGATCAGCCTGGTTATCTAACACGGGTCCAGCCTGGGCAAGGAACAAACTTTGGATCCTGATTTGCTTTGTTGTCAGCAGGCACTACTGTTGTGACCTGTTCCAGCCACACCTATAATCACACAGAGAGCTACAGGTAACTCCTAAGATTGCCTTTTATCTTTAATCACTTCCTGTTCACACTTCATTCTGCCAACACCTCCTGTGAGGATTATTGCTGTTTATTTCCCATGAATATCTAAGAATATCATTCATCCCGGTGATAAGGGTTTCCATGCAGTGAAGCATGCTTCAGAAGTGACCTGCAGTATTTCCTAAAAGGTTACTTGACTGACTTGTTTGTTGGGAAAGTAAACAGGAAGACCTACACTGTCTGTCATAAAGCAACAGTAGGCAGGCAGAGATCACTGAAGCAGTTATTCCAGTGTAGTTCCCTAGAAATTAAAGTCTCATAGGCAGATTAAATCACCTACTAGTAGCACCAGTACTATGGGTCTGATCTTGAAAGTTCTTAGTCAGGTTGAGTTATTTCCTCTTACAAATACTCAGATGAGACACACTTGCAGATTTTAGATAAACAGTGTTGGTCACTAACTACTCAGATGCAAGATTTTTAAGAGATACTGGTTTTATTTAGTTTATGATCCTAACTGCACAGTACAACAACTGAGTCATACCACAGCCTCTTATAAGTCCATATGTCCCTCTCCCAGCTATATATAACGATACCTAAGCAGTGAGCCTAACCAATTTAAAGATAGATCCAAAGAGCCTAGTAACTGACTTTTCTCTCAAGAGGACCTGCAGGTGTCAGCAGCACTAAGTCCCGTCCTCCTTGCTACATCCCACCGTGCAATCAACACAACAGACAGGCATCACTGACCTTCTAGAAGAAGAAACACTTAAAATACCAGAATCTGTTTGGGAGGCCACATGGCAAACCCATATCAGGGTATTTATGCACCTGAAAACAAACCTTTTTTTACTGCAGAGAAAAATAAAACAAAAGTGAGAGCACACTAAACGAAAATATCACACAGTTATTCTGAAACAACAACAAAAAAAACCTGTTCCTTGCTCTAGTTATTATTCAGCTGTGGAGCACATTGCCACAGTATAACAGTATACTGCAGATATCAGGGCTGAAAAGGATCCAAAAGCAATTGCACAAAGCCAAGTAAGAGATTCATCAAGGGCTACTAACCTCCAGGATATCACCTCTGACTCCAGAATGCAATATACTACTGAAAACTGGGAGAGTATACTAAAAAAGCATCACTAAGTCTGTCCTGCTCTTTTAGCTTGTTACTGGTCACTGTCAGAGGCAGGACAACATGAGCTGTTCTTATATTGTTATTATTACATTCACTATTATTAAGCTAAGATTTCCAAGTAGAGCTCGGCTTTCCACCATTTTTAATATGCCTCCTGTTTCTGCTGGAGCAGACACAACTGTGATAACCTCAGTTTTGACATGCTGCCCCTGTGAAAGGCTGCCAACAAATAGCAGCAAATCGACAGATACTGGACACACTAGAGCTTGCAAGTCTTAATGTTCAGCCCCTGCTCAACATCTCCATTGGCCCTAAGGAATCTGACCAGTGAGAATTATTCTGAATCTTCCATTTAATAAACTCTCTCTCATTCTGTCTCTCAAGTCACAATCTTGCTTCTGACCAGACTCATCTGTTCCCCAGTATGACAGAAGTAACAGTTTGGCTTTACAGCAGTCAGGGGCACTTCCCAGTGTTGCTCTTTTCTCCTTCTGTTTAAAAACATCCTACTTTATATTCACTGTAAGCTGGAGTGTTGTTCACTTCTGTGTGGAGCTTCCCCTACTACCATTACACACTTTCATAATTAAGACTTCTCTGAGTCAACTGAAAACTACTGAAAATGTCAAGTATTTAAAAACTAACTATTGCCAGAAATAGTCACATTGCTTTCAGACAATGTAACTTATGTCAGGCACCCCCTGAATGCAGAAACTAAAGCAATTTTTAAGTCTGAATCATTAGTATTTGATAACACTGGTTTCTGCATAACTCAATACTGAGTTGCAATTATAGCTTTAAAGGGCCTTCAAAGGGCCAGTTGTCTCCCTGTAACATTTGTGTATAAGCTGACTATATTTTGCCTTATCTCTGCAAAAATTTACTTTGGATTTACTTTCTCAATTAATCCATCTTCCTGATGGTCCTTCCGCTTTGTGATGGGGATCAGCATTCCACATATGCAAGAAATAAGGAAAGCCACATGAAGGATCAAAACGGAGTCCTGTCCCGTTGGATGGATTGATTTGACACAAGCTTCACGGACCTTCAGGCTCCATGCTACTCAGTTTAATATCTGTTCTGTTGATCTATTGATCCCCCTACCTCTTCACCTATAAATTAGGGCTGTGGGTGAACAACCAAGCATGCTCAGCTCTTCTTTCTTAAGAAAGATCTTAGCAATTAGGAGGCAATCTCATAGTTTTAAGTAAAACAATATTGATTTTTATAATGAGTATAACTGCAGTCTAAAGATGGCACATCACCTATTTACCCTTACTTCACGAATGACATGTTGGCATTCTCTTCATTACTACGCCGCGAACGAAAGACACAAAAAAATTTGCCCTATCTGGTAAATTACAAAACCTTATTCTCTAGTCAAACCATTTGTCTATCTGAGGAGCTGCTGCTTACAGCTACTTTGCACACAAGAAGAGATATCAGACTTTACTAGTACTTGGAGAAGAAGCAGAAAAGTTATGGCCAGCTAATTTAGAAATGCATGACTCATTAATCACCGAGCAGTTCTGGATTGCTATTGAAGCAAATAGCTATCTACAAACCAAGTATGGAGAACCAGGATGAATCAGAGTACATCGAACACTCTTTAACAGAAGTCAGCCAGCCAACAGGACTGTAAACTGAAGTCTTTTTTTTTAAACTTCCCTCAAAGAAGGATTTTATAAAATGGTAGGAACTCAGTAAAGCCTGGATCTTTGTCTAACACCTCACGGTGTAAGATATCCATAGATATTTTGAAAGACCGTAAGTATTTTAAAAGACTGCAAGTATTTCCTGGAAGACACGCAGGAAAAAATACTGTCAGCAGCAATATTGTCAGCTTTTACCTGGCTGAATGGTCCAGTATTTTGGTAGACACATTTTATTTCCTGTGTGTACTCCCTACCTTGTCTCATTGCAACAGAAGTTTGAAAACCTAGAATGTTAAATGGTTTATTTTAACTTACGTCACCAAAGTATACAAACATCTCTCTTAAACAGTGCCCTGGGAACAGAACAAAATCAATCCTTTCCATATATATACATGCTGGTTTAGATCTTAATTTCAAGCAGCGTAGTTCTTGTGTCGTCTCCCTACAACACACAGAAGGAAACAACCCAAGCTAGAGGTGATGCTGCCAAGCATGTTTCCTTTCATTTTGGGTAAATCCTTCCAGCAGGCTTTTATACGCTCTGGAAAACATATGCTGTTATAACTTAGAACTTTGCAGCTGCTGTTGACTGTAGCAGTCCTGTCTGAATCTGGTCCAGTGTAGGTCACCAGGAGTCAGTGCTAGAACAAGCACTTCTGAGCTGTTAGCAATTGCATCATCACATCACTTCCCAGCATACTGTCTTATCACTGATCATCTGGGGACAGGGATTTTTGTTAATTTGCCAGATAGAGCTTACTAGGGCAAGTTCTTTCTGGAATACCTGAAGGAGAGAAAAACTATGCATGGCCACCTTCTCATTTTTATTTTTACTGAAAAGTAAAGCAAACAACACAAGCTTTGCAAGAAGATCCTCAGTGTTATCCACAAAACCAGAGAACCCCAAGTAAGTAAATGCCTAAAATAAAACAAAAACCAGTAACAAATGCATTGTTTTCTCTTGCTTCTAACACAATACATCCCACTAAGCTCCTAAAACCAATACCGAATGTATTTAATTGCGATCATGCTGAACACAAGATTACCAGTGCCAGAAAATGTCTTGGACTTGAATCAACAATTGTTTTCCATTTTGAAAACTTCACAATGAACATGGCTGGAGTCTTGGCTTCCACTCCCTGAATGAAACCAAACATCAGATCTGGGTCCCCAGAGTCTCAAAGCTGAAGTGACCCAGATGGCTGCAAAGGTCAGTGCAACCAAGAACCACCACTGAATTTACTATTTTTGCTATCATAATGCCCAAAAGCTTTAGTCCTGAGCCAAGGTCCCCACTGCATTAAGCAACGTGCAAACAATCTTGAAGAAGTAGTCCCTGCACCAAACACCGTACAGTACAAGTTTTAGCAGGCTCTATCAGCTACATAAAACAAGCAAAGGGGGGCAGGATGGGGACCCAAACGCAAGTACATATTGGCACAATGAGCATTAGTCATGGCTTACCACGAACTAATCTCAAAACAAAATATTTTCCAGTAACAGTTCTCACTTTTACCAACAACGACATAACAGAGTTTTGGTTTGGTTTTTTTCTCCTCTCTGGGCTCTCAGTACTGAACCACCTACAGACAGAAAACCCTTCTCTTTTTCGCCAGCACCACACCATTTTGCTGCGTCTTGTGCACTGTGGAGTTAAAAAAAATAAAAATAAAAGGCAGCATCAGCAAAAAAAGTAGACCATGGCAAGCCAATCAATTAGATGCAGGCTGGCCTTTCTTTTCACAGTGAAAGGGTTTTCTTTTTTTCCCCCCTAAGAGTGAGAAAACTGCAAAACTTGGTCTTATAAGGAGGTGTCAATGAGGTTCTTTATATAAAAGCTGCATTTAAGAGGGAAAACTCACAGTTCTCAAAAGCACATTGCTTTTTCCTCCTGTGTGCTTTGCTCTGAGCCCGCTGCTGTATGTTGTATTCACCAGGCGAGCTTTCATTAATAAGATTTGGTACTCTGCATGATAGCTCAGAGAGATTAGGTGATCTTCTATGCACTATTTAGTATTTTACTAAATTTGAAGGGTCCTAAGCTTACATGTTTACATGCTCAAGTGTCCTGCTGGGTTGGAAAAGCAAGCCACCAGTGATGGTACAAGGTGCAATTTGGCTCCAGAGGAGGGGGCTGTAAACACGCCTTGAGGGCTCTCTCCTGGTGGTACACGAGCTTGGGAGCTCAGTTTTGCTCAGATGAGGATTATCCTGTGTTGTCAAGAGTCACTATGGCTATGCAATTCCATCCATCAATTTTTGTTTTCCCCTTGGGCTGGGAACTGCAGAAAGGGTTGCCCTTCAGCTCCCTCTAGCACAGGGGTGGTTTGGTTTAGGCCTCTGGAATTCCTAGATCCTGTAGGAGACTTCAAAAAGGCAGAAGGAGAGACTGGACTCGCCTTGCAAAGCAGCGCTACCAGAACACACACAATCCTATATTCTATATTAAATTAGGAAGTGCTTTCTCCATTTCTGCCTAAGCTGATCAATCCTAGGTGAGACATGGAAAGTAAGTGGATTCACAGGCTCTAAAAGCACACTATCCAAACAGACGTGAATCCTTCTTCAGTTCAGAGCAAAGCATAGTTTATTGATGAACTATATATTCCCCCATGGTCACAGTGCAAGAAAAACATTCATTCTCTCCTTGACATGATACTATAGATCTCCAAGCTTCCTCAATATAGTGGGTTCAGGGTAAATTCCCCATTTGGCCTGTCCTTACAATTCCCAACAAATGAGTCCTAGAATGACAGAACACCATTTTACTGAACTAACTAGCTGCTTTTGGCTTTCTTCTCATTTCTCCCCTATAACACAGAGCCTTTTATCTTGGGGCTGTCTCCTCCTGGGCATGCCTCCAAGCTAGCCTTAGTGCCTGCTGCACACGAGCACTGTCTATGCAATATCATCATTGCTTTAAAAGTGTACCAAATGCAGGAAAACAGTTTCTCTCTCTCTCTCTCTCTCTCTCCTCCACCCCCACCCTCCTTTTTTTAATAAGAATTTTTCCATGTGGTTAGGGAAATAACATCTGGAATTACTGAAGGCTGCCAAAAGGAGAGAATGAAAACAATGAGTTGAGTCACACTTGAACCTGCCAACTTCATATAATTTAGACCTTCTTGAGGCAGTTTGAAAAGAAAAAAGAAATATGGAAAATGTTTTTGTTTGCTTTTTATAATATAACCTTTTTAAAAAAAAATAAAAAAATCTGCTGATGTAAGTTGTAGAGTCAGCCAAGACATAGCACCATGGCATGGGCATTCATCCTTGCAGTGTTCTGATATCACAATCTTTCTGTAATTTGTCTATATATATGCAACAGCAGACCAAAGTTTCTCTTTCTGAACAGAGTCTCACTGAGCTAGTGAAATTTCCCCCAGGAGCAGATGTTAAGCTGCACTGGGCATTTGTATTCCATCCCTCAATGCAGTGCTGAGAATTTGAATATTTCCTAAATGCCCCTTCATTTTTCATACCCATGAACAGTACTGGTATGCTCTGGTAAATTTTAAAATGTTTGCAGACCATTGCAATGTAGTCTCCGTAAAAAAATCAATCAGCTCCCGTATGATTGCTCTAACATTAATCAAGGACATTACCTTTCTCCATCTAATCTAGGAAAGGTTTAAAGTGTTTCCATGGTCTGAATTTTTCACCTCTTTTCACCTGGAATAGTTACACCATGCTAGCGCACAATTGGTATGCCCACTGAAGCTGGCGATTGCAGTGCAAGTATAGATAAAGAAAGCAGTTAAACTATCTAATGAAATAAGAGACTCAGGTGGTAGGAACGATCAGCAAAATATTCTGTGAAAAAAGTCACAAATAGGAATCAATCCAAGCACAGTCTGAGGAGTTTTCCATGGGAATTAAATGCAAACGCACGTGTGTCAGGTGAAAAAGAGCAAAGCTGGAGGCTGCATGCCATTTGCTGGAGCCTTGCATGTGTGAGAGAGAAGACCAGCAAAGCACAGTTATCAATAGACAGCAGAGAAGAATTTGTGGCAACACTTTGGGAAATAACTCACAGAGACTTCTGGAGAATAGGCTTAGCTAGAAAGCCAAGAAACTTTCTCCTGTTGATTGATACACAACATATTCAGGGATTTGCAGGTATTGTTTGTAAACTGTCTAAATCCAGTAAATACCCAACTTCATCATTCATATTTTCTCCTTAAAGAAACCACTCAGAAGACTTGACTGTAGCTACTTCTAGGATGAGCAGGATTGCATGGTTCATATCTAAGCAAAGTACGCAAAATTATCAATCCCACACAGTATCATCTGACAATGGGGAAAAGATGATGTACAAACATGTTGTATGACCACAGGAGATGCTATGCTTTCCTCATGACAGCAATTATAATATAAACCTCGTTTACAAGAGTGCTTTTACTGGTATTTCAAAAAGCCCTTAGAAACAACCATATTAGCATTTATACTAACATCACCCTTGCCTGACATTATCTTACTACTATCGTTACCATTACTTTTAAAGGAGGAGCAAGCAGTGCCCACAGCAGCATTTTCAGCCATGTCGCAGCATGGTAATTCCACCCTGGCTTCAGCAGCCCATTACTGACTCAGGCTGAAGGCGTCTACTCCCCTCCTCTCATGTCACAAAAGCTGCCTTTTCATTAGGCTGTGACAAACCGCTTTCTGTGCAGCTATCGTAGCTCTTTTCCCTCAGTGCAAAGCTACTGGAAATTCTTATCGAGCTTGCCCACTCCATTGTTCCACGCTATCACATGTTATCGGAGGAGTCACTGCATGTTTAGCACATGTTGGCTTTTTTCTTGTCACTAAGTCACTTAGCAACAGTTCCAGTAGCTCTCCTTGCCTCAAAGGCTTTAAACAATACTACCAAGATGGCTGAGGAGCTAGAGATGCACTAACACGTGGATAGACCTTTGTTCCAGGGTAAGGCAGGATAAGACTCTCTATTTAGTTTAAAGGCCTTCATAAATAGTGAGCTAAAATAACCCCATCTAGCTTAATACCAAAACAGGAGTGTCTACAAGATGTGGCTACACTGATTTAGTTTTACTGTTTTAAATTTGCTCCTTATCTTATACCAAGAGCTTTCCCATTTAGACAAAGTGTTAGCCTGCTAAGCGGTAGTTAACCACCCACTATTTTGTACTTATTAACTTACTTACCTTAACATAAAATGTTTAGGCAAACCATGAGAGAGATCTGAATTCTGATCCTCATAATAAAAAGAAAAGGGCTCCAGGCATTAGATTGTGAAATATGATTTCCTAGGATATATTAAATTCTGGTGTAATGTTCTTTTTGATATCACAGAAAGTCAAACCTCATTTCATAAGAGGGAACTTCAATATGTTTTGCATACAGTGTGCTTTCTCTTCATAAACTCTGTGCTGCAGCAAACTTGGAATTTGATCAGAACCTCTGGAGCACCCAGCAGTGGGAGTGGAGGAGAGCAATACCCACACCGTGAACCTCATCTCACACAAGTTCCTTAGATAGTTTTACTGCAAACACAAACAAGAGGATTGAGCCAAGGGGCTCGGCAGAAAGCATCACAGACTTGAATTATGCTGCAGGAGCAACTGCAGATGCAGAGCCTAGCTTATACAGTGATACCAAGTACAGCACACATTACGTGTTATCTGCAGGTTGACTATATTTCTGCAAAAGTGATGCCAGAATGACAGACAGCAGCATGCATTTAGGACCATCTGTAACCAAAAGGGTACTGATGTCTGAACTCTTTCACATGGTAACTGTGAGTCTAACTGTAGAAGTGGTGAGAAAAACTTGTGACCTAATCCTTGTTGCAATATACCTGCTGTGCCTCAGAGATTCTCACAACGTACAGAGTTTCAGAGGGAAGTTCCTCTCTGTCCTCAGTCTTGCATAATTCTTTCATATGTTCCTTTAGCTTTTGCATACTTCAACATGAAACAGTGGGTTGAAGCACAATAGTTTACAAGAAAACCTACCATGACAGATGTCATTAGAGGAAATCAGCAGG